>NC_043001.1:124516536-124531536 GCF_006345805.1 Octopus sinensis | reverse complement strand
GATAAAATATGTACAAGTTGAGCTCAGGCACTTCAGCACTGTAATCGGTTAACTCTCTCCCAACAAATTTCAGGCCTTGTACCCGTAATAAAAAGGGTTATGTACAATGTTTGTGACATTCTCTTAATTATTTCGTCCAGCTTGTTGAACTTTTTTATGTCCTTAACATGTCCCTGTTACCAAAGACTGTATGTATATATGTAATGTAGCAATTTGCAACAACCAATAATTAACGCAACCAAACTTCCACATGTTACTTTTGACAATCTTTTTCCAAAGAGTGAAACCGGTAAAGTAAATAAACATCTTTTAAATTGCATTTTCAAACCTTCTTTCGTATATATATATATATATATATATAATATCAGCATTACTTTGTAGGATATGGTAAGTATCAAATACGTAATGCAAAACGAATAGTGTTGAACATTGTCTAACATATATTGTGTTCTATTCCAAAGTTGATATCAGCGTTCACAACGACATTTCTTCTAACTCTTTATGTTCTGAGTTCAAATTACGCAAAGGTTGACTTTATCTCTTATCCTTTTGCGGTTGATGAAATAAAGTACCAGCCAAGTAATCGATATAATCGACTTGCTATCTTCCATTAAAAACTTCTGACATTTTGCTAAAATTTGAAAGCATTTGTGGAACATGATATCAATATGCAATGTAGAAGCAATTTTATTTGTCCTTCAACATACACTATAGTATTCTCTTCATAAGCGCTACCGGGAAATTTCTTCATTAATCGAAAGAAATCCAGAAGTCACAGCATAAAATATTGGTTTCCTTAGATACAGAGGATTGTATAATAAGGGAGCGTTTATCAATAAAATATAGTATATTGAAATCATCTTCAAGGAAATGGTTTGCATTATGCAAAATAAATGAAGCGAGCGAAAGAAGTAAAAAAGCAGTTAATCCTAGAAGGAAAAAATACAGAGAGAGATACCACATATGTGAACGCATAAAAACCTTCAATCATGAATGAAGGTATGAAACTATCTACAATCTAGTGAACAGCTATACGGATAAAACAACATCCATTAATCATGAATTTATTTCTCATTCGAATGATTGTAGCTTGAAGAAGATTGAAGAATATCTTCAGTGGATTTTGCATTAATGTATCACAAGAAAGGAATTCCTACATTAAAATAATTACTATGTTTGTTAGGTAACAGGCAATAGTGAATAACTTTTACATAAAACCTTTTATATGAGTCAGATATGAGCCATTGTTATGATTACACCTGCTAGAAATAGCAGACATATTTTTCTCAAGTATAATTCTTTTATCTTAAAAAACGACACATTGAATAATGTAACCTTATATAAATATATGTGTGTATATGTGCGAGAATACACACACATAGATAATTTATATATATACATACATATATATATATATATATATATAATATATATATATATATATATATATATATATATATGTAATTATAAATATATATGGAAACCCTTTATTATAATTATACAAAATTTTTACCGAATATGATCCTTTATATATATGCGTGTGTGTATCTGTATAGGTATGTTTATGTATATGTATATGCGTATAAACATAAATATATGCAAACACTAACACACACACACACACACACACGCGCATGCACTCTCAAACACAGGCGCGCTCAGAAGCATATATAGGCTTATTCCGGGATGCTCTGCACCTAAACAACATCCACATGAATCCGTTTAACCCGTGTAATTCGACTAAAACCTTACAACTGCGCAATAATTCACATCAACGCTTATTTCAATAAACCACGAGCATTTAGGTCCCTGTGAAAACAAATATAATATGTCCATACATACGAACACGCCTGTGTTTTTATATACTCTTCACAAAATACTATGTGCACTGATTCACAAGTCATTCGGAGGAGCTTACTGTGACAATTCCCCTCTGCTCATCAATTTACCGAGTGCTTAAGTGGACTACACACAGTGATGGAGAAACTACACACACACACTCCTATATATATGAGCTAATATCCTTTAAGCCCAATGATGCCAACTGGTAATACCAGTGTTTGGCGGTTGCAGCGAGCATGTGCTAGTATTTAGAAATTCCATCCAAGGATTAGTATCATTATTATTATTACTATATGCGGATCTTTACCCTTTGACCGGCAGATCGAGAAATTAATTTTTTGTAACTAAACACTTTCAAAATTTGGACACTGGTAGAATGTGACATGTAAAACAGCTTTTCCTCCTAGCGTTTTTGAGAAAAGTTTATATTTACGATGTTATTTCGTGTTAAAGTTGTCGTATTTCGGTAATTTCAACCAATGAATGACGTGTATTCAGATTAATAAAATTACTGCCGTTGTTTATCAACAACAACTATCGACGAAATATACACGACCGGAAGATGATGTTGACAAACAACAGTAGTAATTTTATTCAGCTGAATAAACGTCATTCATTGGTTGAAATAACCGAAATACGACAACTTTAACACGAAATAACATCGTAAATATAAACTTTTCTCAAAAGCGCTAAGAGTAAAAGATGTTTTATGACACATTCTACCAGTATACGAAGTTTGAAAGTGTTTAGTTAGGAAAAAATTATTTCCTAAATCTGCCGGTCAAAAGGTAAAGATCCCTATACGCATATATGTAGAGATATCTAGATATGTATGTATGTGTGTATGTATGTATATATTATATATGTGTGTGTAATATATATATGTATGTATGTATGTATGTATGTATGTATGTATATATCTATATAATATATTATATATATATATATATATTATATAATATATACATATATAAATATACACACACAACTTTGTATGTATTATGCATTAATGTATGCACATATATACGCATACCTATATATATATATACGTATGTTCCGTCTGCATATGTGTGTGTGAATGTTTGTGTGTGTATGTGTGTGTGTGTGTGTGTGTGTGTGTGTGATTGTCCTTTGCGTGTAAAAAGTGAGAAAATCGAAGTTAGATTTTTGTAGGAAGGCCCTGGCAATATTTGTTCTGCAGTCAGACATGCAATAAAGCAATGACTGTTCTGGAAAATATCTATCACAAACGACGCAGACACGACGCAAAAAAGAATTAAAAATTGCAAAAGAAACACTAAACATACATATCTATTTAGTGTGTGCAACCCACTATATATATATATGTATGTGTGATCAGATGCATTGATATACTCACTCACTTTTTTTTCTTAATATACACCACACACACACACGTATATATATATATATATATATATATAAATAATATATATATATATATATATATATATATCTATATAATATTATATATATATATAATATATATAGATATATATAATATATATATATATATAGATATGTAGGCATAGAAAGAGAAAGAAAAGAAGAAAGAAAGAAAAGAGAGTAAAAGAGAAATGTAGATGATAGATAGATATACAAATAGACAGACAGATAGATATAGATAGATAGATAAATAGATAAATAAATAGATAGATAGATAGATAGATAAATAGATAGATAGATAGATAGATAGATAGATAGATAGATAGATAGATAGATAGATAGATAGATAGATAGATAGATAGATAGATGTATGGATGAGAGCACAGCAGTATGTTGTTTGGCCTCTAGACATAATATAATAAACTAAATCAAATGCAAAACTAAAGGTAACTTTTGTACGTAAATGTAAAACATGACTCAATTGCACAGATCGATCAAAGCCGATCGGTATATTATAGTAGTATGAGCAGAAATTTACTACAATATGCTTTAGACTATCTGACTACGAAGTGTTATTTTAGCGTCAGAAATGCAATCAGAACACAAAATCATTGCAATGAGTTCTCTATGCTTACGGGCAACACCGTATAACATATCTAATTAAATGAGACATATTCATTCTAGTTTCTGCCGTGATTGATAACTTTAACGCCATTTATAATAATAGCGCTAGTCTCTAATATAGGTTTCAGTGAAGAAAAGACTTCGCCGAATAAGTAGCGGCAAAATTAAGAAATCGAAAATAACTAGGAAGGCAACTTCATTACTAAATCTAAATATATCTACTGAGAATGGAGAACTGGTTTATGCACGTAGAGATATCTTTTCTGTTATTGGTTTCAGTCACTGGACTGCAGCCACGCTGGGGCGCGGCTTTGAAGAGTTTATTATTGCAAATGAAACGAATCAACTCCAGTACTAATTTTTAAAAGTCCTGTGCATATTTACAGCGAAGCAAACAAACCCACATCGGTTGTCAAGCAGTGTTGGGGAACAAAGACAAAGACCAGCACTTCTTTTTATTCATTATTATTATTATTATTATTATTATATTATTATTATTATTATTATTATTATTATCAGTAGTTTTATTTTTATAGCGTGCTTTCACTTCACTACCGAGCGCAGCTCTGTGTGCCTTGGGTATGTGCTGTGATTTGTTGTGATGCTCTGATGGTTATTGTATGGAAAGTGTTTTGCGTAGGATGTGTGCAGTGCCTAGTAGTGCAATTTTCTGTATGTTATATGTATTTGTAAGTCCTGGTGTTTTTGTTATGTATTTGTCTGAATATTTTTTTATCATGCCTAATGCACCTACTACGATAGGAATTGTTTATGTTTTCAGATTCCACATTCTAGTTACCTCTATTTCCAGGTCTTTGTATTTTGAGAGTTTCTCCATTTCTTTTAGAGACACGTTGTCATCTGCCGGTATTGATACATCAATTAGAAAGCATTTTTTTTCTTCATGATCTCTGACAACTATATCTGGTCTGTTGGCCTTAATTTCTCTATCTGTGTGTATCGGCATATCCCAGAGTATGGTTGCTTTCTCGTTTTCTGTGACCTTTTCTGGTGTGTGCCTATACCATCTTTTTTCTGTTGTTATTCCATAATGTTGGCATAGGTTCCAATGTATGTAGGTTCCAACTCTGTCATGTCTGTGAATATATTCCTTCTTAGCCAGGACTGGGCAGCTAGAGATAATATGATTTATTGTTTCTTGTCCATCTCCACATATTCTGCAGTTACTTGTAATATTTCTTTTCATTACATGTTTTTGGTAATTTCTGGTGGGGAGGCTTTGGTCTTGTGCTTATTATTATTATTATTATTATTATTATTATTATTATTATTATTATTATTATTATTATTATTATTATTGTTATTATTATTATTATTATTATTATTATTATATAATAAAAGGCAGCGGACTGGGTTAGCACACCGGGTAAAATGCTTAGCGGCATCTCGTCCGTCATTACGTTCTTATTTCAGATTCTGCCAAGGTCGCCTTTCAGGGTCGATAAATAAAGTACCAGTGAAGCACTGGGGTTGATGTAATCAACTATCACCCTCCCCCAAATTTCAGCCTTAAGTAGAAAGGATTATTATTATTATCATCATCGTCATCATCATCATCATCATTATATTATTATTATTTTATTATTATTATTATTATTATTGTTATTATCATTATTTTTATTTATGTTTTTTCCCCTCGGGCAAAATGCTTAGAGACATTCCGCAGAGGTCGACTTTGCCTTTCATCCTTTCAGGTTCGGTGAAATAAATACCAGTTGAGTGCTGTTGTCAATGTAATTGACTTGTCCTTCCTCCAAAATGTTAAGCCTGGTGCCTATCTTAGAATTGTTGTTATTGTTATAATATTTTTATTCGTTTTCATATTTCACTTTTAGCTATAGCTTTTACTATTCAGCCTATTTTTATTATACCCTTTTTAATTACTTGCAAATTCTTAATCCCCATATAATCTTTTGCTTGTATTGCATATCTTTTACTCAAAGTATTTTTTATTATTTAACTATTACTCTTACCCTTTTACTCTTTTACTTGTTTCAGTCATTTGACTGCGGCCATGCTGGAGCACCGACTTTTAATCGAGCAACTCGTTCTATCGGTCTCTTTTGCCGCACTGCTAAGTGACGGGGACATAAACACACCAACATCGGTTGTCAAGCAATGCTAGGGGGACAAACACAAACATACACGCACACATACACATATACGTACATATATATACATATACACGACGAGCTTCTTTCAGTTTCCGTCTACCAAATCCACTCACAAGGCTTTGGTCGGCCCGAGGCTACAGTAGAAGACACTTGCCCAAGGTGTCACGCAGTGGGACTGAACCCGGAACCATGTGGTTGGTAAACAAGCTACTTACCACACAGCCACTCCTGCGCCTATTGTTTAAATTTATTTCGCCGTTAAAATCAATTTCCAGTTCCTTCCCATTGCACTCCGTCATTTTTTTGTCAAATAATTACTCAATCACTTTTAAAACTTATTCGTTGAAATTGAACCCATAAACGCCTATATGTGATCACAATATATAAGTTTCTTTATTAGTCTCAATTATCAGTACTGCCTGATGAACAGTAATGTGAAACTCTAACTGACAGTGTGCGAAATCTTGTTTTCGGTTTTACTTTTCTTCGGTTGTCCGGAAAGTTCATGCCGATTTTTAATGGCAAGAAAAAGGTCAATAAATAATTGCCATTACATTTTTAATCAACCACATATGAACCATTTTGTTGCACAATGCGTCTCCATCTTTCCTTTAATTTGAAAATACCCTCTTCCCAGAATTGAGGTAGTTTCGTGGCAAAAAATTCATCAAGATATCTCTTTACGTCATTCAAGGAATTGAAATTTTTACCATTAAGACTATTCTGCAGAGATCTGAATAAGTGGAAATCTGAAGGAGCAATATCTAGTAAATATGGAGGGTCGGGTAACATAACCTAGCCGAGCTGCAGCAATTTTTGTCTGGTTCCCAAAGCATCAACTGCTGAAAATGAACTTTCTTATCTTCCATTTTAAAGGGTTACAAAATTAACACAGGTTATAGAAACATAAACCTTCTTCCACGAAAGGATTACTTAAACTGTGCTCTAAATGGAGGTGTAGTCAAATCCTATTTTATGGACTCAACCATGTTCTAAAATAAGTCGAAAGTTAAGCTACTATAAATCGACACGAACTTTGCGGACAACTTAATATATATTACCAAATTCAAACATAAGGTTTCAATTGATCCGGAACTATGGTAGAAGACACTTACTTAAGGTGGACTCAATGTGGACTTAACCCGGTACCATGTATTTGGGAAGCAAACAGCTTACTACATAGCCATGGCTGCGCCAGTTTTCCTTTATTGTATATATAACTGCATATACAATTTGATATTCTGATGAAAGTTTGTCAATTGTAAGTAAATTATTTAGAATTTCACACCTTTAGCATAAGCGAAGCGGATATTATACCTTGCATTCAATATCTGAAAAGATTTGCCTGTAACTGAATGCAATGATAATTAATTGAATTGAATGGAATAAAATTAATTGCATGAAAAATTAAAATTAAGAACAAAATCAAAAAATGAAAAACAAACATGAAACTTATACTGGAATTATCGAAAGAAAATTACTTGAAATCGTTATAACTCTAAAAATAATGATTGAATTGGATAGCAAAAAAAACGATGGAAGTAGAAAATAAGTTTAATAGACTATGATAAATTAAGAGAGAGAGTGGAGAAAATGAGTGTGTGTGTGAGAGAGAGAGAGAGAGAGAGGAGAATGGGAAGAGAGAGGAAGAGACATGGAGAGATGGAGATAGAGGGAAAGACAAGGCGAATGCTTGTGTGAGTGTGTGAGTGTGTTTGTATTTGCGTATGCGTGTGTGTGTGTGTATATATACATATATATAGATCGGTAGCCACTACACATTTTTTCTCTACTTGTTTTTCTCCTTTTTTTCTATGTCCCTTTCTTTAGAAAAGCGTAGGCTCGAAACGTAAAAGACTTTTTCTATCTGAGCGTTATACTAATACATCTGTTTGTTTTGTACACCACCTGTCTTCGTCTTTTGCTTTTTTCGTGAACTCTTCCTATATATATATATATATATTATATTATATATATAGATATATATTATATAATTCAACTTGAGGTAAATTAATTAATTATTATCAGTTTCACCAAGTGTTCAGTATGTAAAGGGACCATTATAGGCGATTCAAAAATTACTTAATATAAGGGCTTAGTAAAATAATTTACTTTGCCACATACTGAACTCATTAGAAATAGCAGCTAAAGAAATTTCTTCAGCTATTTCTAATACTTAAAGAAGATCTCTCTCAGATAGTGTTTGCCTAAACAACTCACAAAAGTATGGGGGAAAAAACATTAAAAAATCAAGTGCAAAGGTTATTTGAGAACGTACGTTTCTAGATTAGTCAATTCGACATTTCTTTCTTCAGCTCAGAATTCCTTGAATCGGATTTGGGAACACTTAAAGTCGGAGCATACCCTTTCGGCTTCTATCACCTATAGAATTCTCTCGAACTAAAGTGCTATCAAATTCGAATATGCAAGCGAAGAATTTCTGCTCTCCCTCTTTCCACCAGCGTGGGTTAAAATTGACAAACACAAGTATTAACAGTGAAAACCGCAGAATTTAGCTAAAAGAGATGAATTATAATTTCAACAATTGAGGGTAAATAATTAATTATTAATCAGTTTCACCAGTGTTCAGTATGTAAAGGGACCATTATAGCGATTCAAAATATTACATTATATATGGCTTAGTAAAATAATTACTTTGCCACATACTGAACTCATTAGAAATAGCAGCTAAAGAAATTTCTTCAGCTATTTCTATACTTAGAAGATCTCTCTCAGATAGTGTTTGCCTATATATATATGATATAATAGAGAGAGAGAGATAGATAGATAGATGGATAGATAGAAAGAAACATATATGTGTGTGTGTACAGAGCGGCAATAAGAAAAGAGAACACAAAAGAATATACGATTATCTTATGAACTTCATTAGCTTACAACAGTTTCCACTATAGGATATGACGAACTCATAGTTGAGTGTCTGAGTAAAAAAGAATCTTACAGCTTCATCAGAGTCTCAAACATGAAGCACCTTGTTTTAGGCTGTGATGAAACTGTAAGGTGTTAACCAGACGTTCAACTACTAGTCCACAACATTGAATAGAGGAAATGGCTGTAAGCTAATGAAGTCCGTCAGATAATTGTTCGTATCTTTGCTATCATTTTCGTACACACACACATATTATGTATATATGTATGTATGTATATATAATATATATATATATATATATATATATATATATATATATATATATATATATATATATATATATATATGTATATATATGTATATATATATATCTTTATATATCTTTATATATGTATATATATATAAATATATATATATATACATATTTATATATACATACATACTTATACATACATATATAATAGGCACATCATATAATAGGCACAATGGGACAGAATTGTTTCGAAGTTCACTTCGTAACTACAAAGTTCCATGCTTCGTCCGGCTGCGTGGCATCTTCGCAAACACCATTCGCGATACCTGCGGTCAACCCGCGAATGAAATTGGGTAGACGGAGGTGGCGTGGAAGCCTATCAGATGTGTTTTACGTGATATTTACGTTAATGATACACATGAGGCACAGGGGTGGCTGTGTGGTAAGTAGCTTCTTTACCAACCACATGGTCCCGGGTTCAGTCCCACTGCGTGGCACCTTGGGCAAGTGTCTTCTACTATAGCCTCGGGCCGACCAAAGCCTTGTGAGTGGATTTGGTAGACGGAAACTGAAAGAAGCCCGTCGTATATATGTATACATATATATGCGTGTCTGTGTTTGTCCCCCTAGCATTGCTTGACAACCGATGCTGGTGTGTTTATGTCCCCGTTACCTAGCGGTTCGGCAAAAGAGACCGATAGAATAAGTACTGGGCTTACAAAAGAATAAGTCCCGGGGTCGAGTTGCTCGAGTAAAGGCGGTGCTCCAGCATGGCCGCAGTCAAATGACTGAAACAAGTAAAAGAGTAAAAGAGTAAAAAGTATGTTCATGGGTCGGGCGGACGTGGCGAATGCGTACATCGCATCCGTCATCTATTACCACCTGACTGTCGTCCCTTTTCCTACTTCGTGGCTGAACGCGCTGGTGCGTTTGCTCTTCCTTTTCCTATGTAGCGGATAGGTACCGCTCGTCAGACGGTCCATCTGCTGTCAGCCCTCGTTGCGTGGAAGAATGGGTATACCGTGACTGAGGTTGTACAGACATGTTCTAAGGCTGCGACATCTTCATCGGTACCTTAACGGTGTGCAGGTGTGGTCGCCGTTTGTTGAACACGCTTTTTTGCAGCTCATCTCCTTGACGGAGCTATAGTCCTGGATCAAACGTAGACCAAAGCAGGGCGCTTGGCACCTAGGGTAACTCCAAGCGCTCACAGCCCTCGACCAGTGGAGGAATGCGATCGGTAGAAATTCCATCTTGGAGTTCTATGGGGGATTAGTGGATTACAGAGTCGAAGACGTATTCGGAGACGTCCTGGGCGTCGAAAGGAATGAACTGTTTGATCTGTTCCGAAGTACTTTCGGGCCGGGAACTTTGGATAACTTCCAGAAATCCCTGGCTTGGCAATGCTACCGAAGGGCAGTGCCGGCTCGAGATAAGCTCTACAGGTACGGGTGGGCAGTCAATCGGGCCTGACCGAGATGCACGCGGAGCGATGAAACCGTTCTGCATGCTATCGTACAATGTCCGCGCATTGCTGACTTGCGGAGCTTCGTCGAACAGTTATTGTCACATGTGGGACGAATTTGGCTATCGTCCGAGTTCATTGTGAAATCGCCCCGTCTCCTTCTATTGGCTGGGAAGGGAGGGCAATTTTTCTCTGTCTGGTAGCTATGGCAAAAGAGGTTGTGTGGTGGAAACGATTGAAAGTGTAGAAAATGCGTTCTATACTCTTCGGCCAAGGCCTGATTCACTTTTTCAGGTTCCACCTAAAAAGGAAAGTGAGACTGGAGAGGGAAGTATTATCACCCGGTAAGGGAGAAGAGAGGGTGCCTTTCTGACGAACCGTTGGTATTAAGGGTCCAAAGTTCATGAGGTCTCTTTGGTCACCTTACGGTGGAACTCCCCCAGCCCCTATTAAGGAAGCATATTGTTAATTTGATCTCTTTGTTAATCGTGTTTGCTGTTTACATGTTTAACCTCACTGTCCCTCGTTTATGCATCGTTTAGGGTCCGACCCTTGTGGCCAATACAGGAAGTATTATTATTATTATTATTATTATTTTATTATTATTATTATTATTATTATTATTATTATCATTATTATTACTTTTTTTCTGATGAAGTCATCACCTGTCTATATACTCCTGTGAAAATCTAGGTGATATAATAAAGACCATACTAGAAGTAGGTATAGAATACATTTTGTTGTAGATGTAGAATATATCAAATAACTTTGTTTTAAATTTTGAAGTGACTTTAGGTTCCAGGTGTACTCTTATATAATTATATCTTTTGGCGTTAACCCGGATAATTTCATTGTCATTTATTAAACACTGCTACTGTTCGCTTTTCACAAAAGATATATTTTTGTTATAATTGTGATGTATTTATTCCTGCACATACACAGGTATATATGTATGTATGTATGTATGTATGTATGTATGTATGTATGTATGTATGTATGTATGTATGTACGTACGTTTGTATATAGTGTATATATATATGTTTATATGTATGTGTGTGTTTGCGTGTTTGCATGTGTATATATGTTTGTATGCATAAATAATATAAGTACATGATAAAAATACACACACACACTACTTTATTCAGTGCCAACTTGCGTAGGAATTATTAATACGTGAATAATCTAATAGTCTCTAAAATTAAATACGAAAAAGCAACATACATAAATGAATAAATAAATTGAAATCATAAATATTATAAGATAATAATTGGATTAAAATAAAAATCCTGATGTCTAAAAAATTTATACTCAGAGGATTTAATTATTTCGTGGCGATTTCTTTCAGAGAATTGAAGGAAAATAGTACATACATGTTGTCTGGTATGTAAGTAACTAAAAATTTGTATACTTAAATACGTTTTGCTTAGGCAAGATTTTCTGTCTTTTATATGAATTAATGGATTATTTACTAATTTTTAAGAACTGGAATATGATGTTGAGTTGATTTGATGGAAACCGCTACTACTGTGGCAATGTATAAATATATCTCATAGCTATACGTAAATACAAACGCAGGCATAACTGTCCTGTTAAGAAGCTTCCATTGCAAGCATATAGTTTCGCGTTCAATTTCACCGTGCGGCATCTTGGGCAAATGTCTTCAGCTATATCCCGGGGCGGATTAATACATTGAGCGTGAGTTTGTTAAACGGAAACTATACGGAAGCCTCTCGTATACACATACACACATATGTGCGTGCGCGCGCGCGTGTGTGTGTGTGTGTTGGTTTGTTTTGTTCACGCAAACTAATGATTCGGCAAAAGCGCCCGATAGAATAAGCACTAGATTTAAAAGTAACTGCTGCACTCGAATGATTAAAACAAGTGAAAAACAAAATCTCTGACCGTTTTCTATGTTGAAACTTTATTATCAGATCAGAAATACTCGGTGGAGTAGGGAAGGAGTAGTAAAAAAATATGAATAATGTCTATATGGAACTATAGTTTAGCAGGTATTCCACCCCCCCTCTACAAAGATCTCGTAACTAGTGAAAGCCACGTCAAGGCTGACCAATCGTCGAACAAGAATACTGGTAACACCATGATAAGTGAATTCCAGGATTATCGTACGTGGTTTAGTAGAACCACCTGGCCCTTGGAGAAAGTGAGCTCTGTATCAAGCAGATCTCTTAATTTCGAAATAACAAGACATTCATTGTTTCTCCCATTTGTTTTGGATGTTTGTGCCAATTTCAAGAACACAACAATATCTGCTTCATCTAAGAAAAAAGAACAACAAATACACCACCCACAGAAACAAACTAATAAATACATCATGCAACGGATGAATAATAAGGATAATAAAATGAAACGAGATTTTTTTTTAATAATAATTTTTGTTTTAATAATTAAATTTAAAGCAGATCGGAGAGTAAAAATATCTTTTGAGTGTTGGACAAAACATGATGGAATATCGTGTTAACATCTCAGGCGGTGAGCAGGCAGAATTCTTAGCACGCCGAGCAAAAGGCTTAGCGGCATTTCGCCCATCATTATGTTCTGGGTTCAAATTTTGCTGAGGTTTGCTTTGCTTTTCATCCTTTCGCGGTCGGTGAAATAAGAACCCGTTAAGCAATGGGGTCGATGTAATCGACTTAACCCCCACCCTTGAACATGGTGACCTTGTGCCAAAATTTGAAACCGATATTTTGTTATGGAATATTTATGCTACTGGGGTATCAGTTCTGTTCCTCTACATTTTATGATTACTAAAATAATTATTAGTCAAGTGACCTGATCTGAGATGGTGTGCTGGAACGAAAACAATTGCAGCGTGGAAGGTGTTTATAAGCCATTTAAGAAACACACAAAAACCGTTAGATTCACTTCAACATAAAAATAGAATCAGCAGTAGGCGCAGGTGTTGCTGTGTTGTAAGAAGCTTGCTTCCAAAGCACATGTTTCTGGGTTCATCCCGCTGGGTGGTACCTTGGGCAGGTGTCTCCTACTATAGCTTCGGGCTAACCTAAACCTAGTGAGTGGATTTGGTAGACGGAAACTAAAAGAAGCCCGTCGTAGCACACACGCACGTGTGTGTGCATGTGTGTGTGCCTTTGTGTCTGTATTTGTCTCCCATCACAGCTTGATGGTGTGCTTACGTCCCCGTAATATAGCGGTTCGACAAAATGACTAATAGAATAAGTGTTAGGCTTAAGAAATAACTCCTGGTGTCGAGTTGTTCCACTAAACCCCTTAAAGTTGGTGTTCAAGCATGGCCGTAGTCATATGACTGAAACAAGTAAAAGACTAAAGGAATAAAAGAATAAAAGAATTAGTGACTGATGTTGTTGCTGTTGTTTAGACCAAGGTTAACTGTAACTAATTGAAGATAAAATGAAATTTTAAAAAATAGTCTCCACCATGAACCACTCGTCACTATAGGTATATCTAAGATTTCGTTATACACAGATGCACACACACACACACACACACAAAACATACATACATACATACATACATACATACAAAAACCCCGCAAAATCCTGACAACAACTGGGAACAGCCACAGAAACAGCAATGTTGACAGGCTCTACCAAAGAAGAAACGAAGGTGGTAGAGGCTTAAGATCAGTGCAGATGGCTTTGAATATCGTATGGTATAACTCTGGCAGCACCTGCTAAACTACAGCAGCAAAAATAAATACATAAATGCAGTGCTGAACGTGAAGTGAGCGACATAGCACGAGTTGGCAGCGAGCTCCTCAAGAAGCACTCTCTCCCAGATGACCCATACAGCCCCAAAACAGCTGGGCTATCTTAACACAGAGAAGACCTAGATGGAAAGCACTCATCATACAAAAAAAAGTCTATGCATGGTTATGTTGTCCGGAAGCTTGAAGAAAACTGTAGAATTGACACGAAACGCAGCCTCCCTTGGACACAAGACCACTACAACACATCACACTTTGAAGGCCTTGCGTTTACAATCTAGGAACAGGAGATTGCCACTAAGTGCCTTGTGAAGAAGAGAGACAGCGGCGCTCTTGTAATCCCAAGGTGCAACCGCATGTGTAGGCTATGTCATGTTTCTGTGGAACACATCAAGCATGTGATTAGCAGCTGTCCTAAAACGTCACGGTACTACCCCCCTATGCAGCACGATGTTATCACTAAAACAATTTACATTGCCGTCCGCAAGAAAGACTGTCCTGAAATAAACGTAGGAAATCCCTCGATTATGGAATACATTCATAAACGTCAACTCAAAGAATACTGGTGGAATATTCCCTTCAAAACTTCTATCAAATGTAAACATAACATGCCAGAGATTGTCGTTTGGTACTGAGGGGCAAAGGTATGTACGGTCATAGAGGTCAGCTGCCCTGCAGATA
>NC_043001.1:124506536-124511536 GCF_006345805.1 Octopus sinensis | reverse complement strand
AATGATGCTTATCCAAGGGAGAGAATACTGCCTTCGGCTGAAACAGCTTGGTAGCAGTATCGTGAAAGACATTACTGGTAGAACTCGAAAGCTGGGGGAAATAAAACAAAACATTTTGCCCAACACTTTAACAGTTCCTCCTCTCTTAATTGGTATATGTTTGATCGATCACCTACATGATAAATGGGGGAAATTGTTCTCATAGTGTCACAATTTACAGCGTACAAAGGTTGAGTTGACGACCTGTTGAAAACGCTTTTTCTTCTGCTAGCTCAGAGCTAACACTGGATCAAAAAGACAACAGCGACGTCGACAAAAACAACAGTTACATACAACAGTCGAACCAAAGATGAAGGCAGGAGCATCTAAGCCCCTTCTTTACTCGAAATAGAAGCTAATTATTTCACTAATCCCACTCCACCGTCTTCAAATAATAGAAGGTTTTACTGAAGAATGCAATGCTGTATGTCACTAAATGGCGTGATGGTAGCGAATAGGATACATTTGCACAAATATTTGTACAATTAGGACTAACATAGGACTATTCAGTAGCAATAAAAGCTATGGCAATATCAATAACGACAGCAATGGCATATAATAATGGTTTAAATGTTAGTATAAAGCCAGTTATTTTGTGGGGAAGGGCTAGGTTCGATTACATAAGCCCCAGTGCTGAACTGGTACTTATTTTATCGATACCGAAAGGATGAAAACCAAAGTCAATCCCGGCGGCATTTGAACCCAGAATGTAAAGACGGATGAAATGCTACTAAGCATTTTGGCCGGCGTGCTAACGATTCTTATTTCTTTATTGCCCACAAGGGGCTAAACATAGAGGAGACAAACATGAACAGACAAACGGATTAAGTCGATTACATCGACCCCAGTGCGTAACTGGTACTTACTTTATCGACCCCGAAAGGATGAAAGGCAAAGTCGACCTCGGCGGAATTTAAACTCAGAACGTAAAGACAGACGAAATACCTATTTCTTTACTATCCACAAGGGGCTAAACACAGAGAGGACAAACAAGGACAGACAAATGGATTAAGTCGATTACATCGACCTTAGTGCGTAACTGGTACTTATTTAATCTACCCCGAAATGATGAAAGGCAAAGTCGACCACGGCGGAATTTGAACTCAGAACGTAGCGGCAGACGAAATACTGCTTAGCATTTCGCCTGGCGTGCTAACGATTCTGCTAGCTCGCCGCCTTGGCGTGCTAACGATCCTGTCAGCTCGCCGCTTTTGCAACGACATAAAACGACCTACAGGAAATAGTGGCCAAATCTTCCTTAAAAGAATTTCAACCGTATTTCGTGGTCTGCTACCACAACAGCTTTATAGGATCCAGTTAGCTCAAGACATCATCAGGGGGAACCACGTCCGGTTTCGGCCCCTACTCCTCTACCTAGTTGACGTGCCCCACTCCCCCTCTTTCGGAGATGTCTTCAGCTCTGGTGTTGGGTGTATGTCTTCTTTCTTCTTCTTTCTTCTGTTCCCTGGCCTCTTCGATGTATCGTCAACGAGTGTCAGCGGGTGACTGACTGCCTTGTCAAATTTTCAATCTCTCGTCTTCAAACAGGAAGCATGCATGAGAAACTGTAATTCTAGAAAGATCAAATATAAGCCTGGGTATTTTATGGCTGTTACGTCTTTGATCATCTGAACTATAGCTCTTCAAGGCTGAAGTAGGGCTAAACGAAAACAGCAACAAAAGCATAACAACGGTGAAATCATCTTGAAATCTTTATTGCAGCTAAGATCAATATAATAAAATAAACAAATGCAGTTACTAGATTGATTAAAGAATAATATAAAGACATCATGGAAACAAAATGTTGAGATCTGGGTATCTGACCTCCACAGAAAATGGATCGTGGTGTTAGAAATAGCGGCCAAACCTCCTTCACATGACACTAAAACGGCTTTTAAAGGGAATTAGAAACCGGATAATGCAAGTTTTAGATACTGAGTTCAAAAATATAAAGACATCATGGAAACAAAATGTTGAGATCTAGGTATCTGACCTCCACAGAAAATGGATGGTGGTGTTAGAAATAGAGGCCAAACCTCCTTCACATGACACTAAAACGGCTTTTAAAGGGAATTAGAAACCGGATAATGCAAGTTTTAGATACTGAGTTCAAAAATATAAAGACATCATGGAAACAAAATGTTGAGATCTAGGTATCTGACCTCCACAGAAAATGGATCGTGGTGTTAGAAATAGCGGCCACACCTCCTTCACATGACACTAAAACGGCTTTTAAAGGGAATTAGAAACCGGATAATGCAAGTTTTAGATACTGAGTTCAAAAATATAAGACATCATGGAACAAAATGTTGAGATCTAGGTATCTGACCTCCACAGAAAATGGATGGTGGTTTAGAAATAGCGGCCAAACCTCCTTCACATGACTAAAACGGCTTTTAGGGAATTAGAAACCGGATAATGCAAGTTTTAGATACTGAGTTCAAAAATATAAAGACATCATGGAAACAAAATGTTGAGATCTAGGTATCTGACCTCCACAGAAAATGGATGGTGGTGTTAGAAATAGCGGCCAAACCTCCTTCACATGACACTAAAACGGCTTTTAAAGGGAATTAGAAACCGGATAATGCAAGTTTTAGATACTGAGTTCAAAAATATAAAGACATCATGGAAACAAAATGTTGAGATCTAGGTATCTGACCTCCACAGAAAATGGATGGTGGTGTTAGAAATAGCGGCCAAACCTCCATCACATGACACTAAAACGGCTTTTAAAGGGAATTAGAAACCAGATAATGCAAGTTTTAGATACTGGGTTGAAAAATAGAAAATCAAGCAGAATACATTCAGAGCTAATCAGCAATAGCATTAACAACAATAACTACATTAGTTATTCCTCTCATACGATCCATCTCGAGCTTGTAACCTGCATGATAGCATAGCTACTCTAATTGAAATCTGACAGTTACAGAACTACATTGAGCAAAAAAAAAAAAAAGAAAAAGAAAAAAGTAAGTAATTGGCGGGGTTATTAGATTATTGAATAGAATGTCTCCTGGTAATTCTATTGAATCTCTGCTAGTTGAGTTCACGGAGGTCACATTTATCTTTCAGGGTTTTGTGGTCGATAAAAGCATTCAGGCTAAGACAGCGGGTTAGTGGAATTCTTTTCTACTCTAGGCACAAGGAAGGGATTAAGTCGATTAGATCGACCCCAATACGCAACTGGTACTTAATTCATCGACCCCGAAAGGATGAAAGGCAAAGTCGACCTCGGTGCAATTTGAACTCAGAACGTAATGACAGACGAAATACTGCTAAGCATTTCGCCCGGCGTGCTAACGTTTCTTACTTTTTACTGCCCACAAGGGGCTACAAACAGAGGGGACAAACAAGGACAGAAAACAGATTAAGTCGATTATATCTACCCCAGTGCATAACTGGTACTAATTTAATCGACCCCGAAAGGATTAAAAGGCAAAGTCGACCTCGGCGGAATTTGAACTCAGAACGTGCAGCAGACGAAATACCTATTTCTTTACTACCCACAAGGGGTTAAACACAGAGCGGATAAACAAGTACAGACAGATGGATTAAGTCGATTAGATCGACCCCAGTACGCAACTGGCACTTAATTTTATCGACCCCGAAAGGATGAAACGCAAAGTCGACCTCGGCGGAATTTGAACTCAGAATGTAACGGCAGACGAAATACGGCTACGCATTTCGCTCGGCGTGCTAACGTTTCTGCCAGCCGCCTTAGTGGGTTAGTGAAGGTGTTAGAGCATCGTACACAATATTTTGCGCAATCTGTTCAGTTTCCGTGCATTCTGGGTTCAAATCAAAATCAGTCCTATCAAAGAACTACAATGACATTGCTATCAGGATTCGTGACCAAAATATAGTGGGGAAGCACTCCGTCGGTTACGACGACGAGGGTTCTGGTTGATCCGAATCAACGGAACAGCCTGCTCGTGAAATTAACGTGTAAGTGGCTGAGCACTCCACAGACACGTGCACCCTTAACGTAGTTCTCGGGGATATTCAGCATGACACAGAGAGTGACAAGGCCGGCCCCTTGAAATACAGGTACAACGGAAACAGGAAGTAAGAGTGAGAGAAAGTTGTGGTGAAAGAGTACAGCAGGGATCACCACCATCCCCTGCCGGAGCGTCGTGGAGCTTTTAGGTGTTTTCGCTCAATAAACACTCACAACGTCCCGTCTGGGAATCGAAACCGCGATCCTATGACCACGAGTCCGCTGCCCTAACCACTGGGCCATTGCGCCTCCACTACCAACATATAGTATTAGTAAATTGAAAAAAAAAAAACAACGGAAATACTTTTCTTCGTTCAGTCGGAGGATCGGTTGCCACCTTATAATATATAAACTGCAGAAACACCAAGGCTTTATGCACAACTCCTTTATCGAGAGCTAACTGTGCAATACATGGCATATTTTAAGTGGAACAAAGGTTAAATCTTTCAATTGTTTCCTAAATCGTCATATATCAATAATAGTTTTACTTATTCATTTATTTTTGTCTTTCGGTTTTCAAATTCATTTCTGTGCTGAAACTCAATCACACCTTTCTTATCCTCGCAGCTTCTACAACTACAAAGATTTCTAATAACTTATCACATCCATAGCAATCTTCTCAACTATTTCCGTTGACATAGATTCCGTTTCCAATATATCAGGGGCATGAAGATTGTAGTTGAATATTGAATGGAAGACAATCGCATATATATATATATATATATATATATATATATATATATATATATATATATACACACATACATACATACACACACACACACACACATATATATATATATATGTATGTATGTATGTATGTATGCATGTATGTGTGTATGTATATATATATATATATATATATATATATATATATGCGTGTGTTTATATATATATATATATATAAATATAAGAGAGTGGTCACTATATGGCTCACTCTAGCACCAGTTAATCCAAGGTT
>NC_043001.1:124489036-124501536 GCF_006345805.1 Octopus sinensis | reverse complement strand
GAGAGGTACAGTGATGGGTAGATCAGAGGAGGAAACTGAGCAAAGCCCCATTTGTGCATATATCTATCTATCTATCTATCTATCTATCTATCTATCTATCTATCTATCTATCTATCTATCTATCTATCTATCTATCTATCTATCTATCTATATATATATATATATATATATATATCAATTTACTCCACCACCTACACCACCAAACGGTATACACAGGTGCTTATAATTATCAAGTACTCACCCCGAATTTCTATATATATATATATATATATATATATATATATATATACAATGGTTGGACAAAGTAATGGAAACACTTAGCATCATAGCATCATAATTTTGAAATATCTATAAAACCGTCACAAGCTTGTTTATTTTTTTATGATTTTTGATTTATTATTAGTGTTGCTTAATATGTTTTGCTAAAATTGCTGTTTCTTTTCAGATATCATCAGAAAAAAGTTAATTAAAATTCATTAAAATGACAGATCTAAGGGACTTTCAAAGAGGTGAAAGTGTTGGTGCTCGTAATGCAGGCGCTAACGTAAAGAAAGCTGCCAAAATGTTTGGTGTGTCAAGAAGTACTGTTTCAAAAATAATGACAGCCTTTGAGAAAGAGGAAAAAACCTCCTCGTCGAAACAAAACTCCGGAAGAAAACCAAAACTTTCAGATAGGGACCGTCGGATCACAAACGTAAAGCTCCCAGAATTACTGCAGAGCTTAATGATCACTTCGAGAACCCAGGAGCTGCACAAAGCCGGGTATCACGGTCGATTTCTACCAACGATGAATTGAAAATCTTGTTGAACGCTGGGAAGAAGTTGTAAACAACAAGGGTGAATACATTATTGATTAATTAGTTGTTATTTGTTATTAAACATTTTTAAAAAGTAGGATTTAAAATAAACGGCGAGAACTTAGTTGCCAACTCAATATATATGTATATATATGTGTGTATGTGTGTATGTATGTATGTATGTATGTATGTATGTATGTATGTATGTATGTATACACACACACACACATATATATATATGTATATATATATTATATATATATATATATATATATATATATATATTCTTTATTTGTTTCAGTTATTTGACTGCGGCCATGCTGGAACCCCGCTTCCAACCGAACAAATCGATCCAAGACTGATTCTTTGTAAGCATAGTACTTACTCTATCGGTCTCTTTTGCCGAACCGCAAAATTATATATATATATATATACGACAGGCTTCTTTCAGTTTCCATCTACCAAATCCACTCACAAGGCTTTAGTCGACCCGACGCGATAGTAGAAGACACTTGCCCAAGATGCCACGCAGTGGGACTGAACTCGGAAACATGTGGTTGGTAAGCGAGCTACTTACCACACAGCCACTCCTGCGCCTATATATGTCTGTGAGTACAAGGATTGCAGAGCTTATTTTCACCAAGGGATGCCCATCTCTTCAAGAATCACGTATCACTAGTTATTTCGGTTCTTCGTCATCTCTTGCGTGAGGCGCTGGATACCGAGGTCTTCTTTCTCCACTTTATCTGATCTCTTTCTGTGTCTGTCTCTTCTGTTGCTTCCATCAAAATTAAGTGTATGGATCTTTATATAGCTGCACAGCTGTCGTCATCAATACTTATCACACAACCATACCGGCACTATCTTCTTTCCTTTTAGCACATCTCATTCGGTTTTTGCCTAGTTTTTCTGTCAGCCCATTTCTACTATGTCCGTCATACTTACATTACATATCCAACAAGGCGCGTTAGCTTCATCTAGCTTCATTTCTTTCTAATATTCATTCACCAATGATTTTCTTTTCTCTCTCACAGTGTCTCACGATCCTAAAACCCTTATGCCTCCGATCCTCGCATTTCAAGACATGCCAATATCTCTTTGTCTCTGCTTCATCCTTAGCCAACTATACCTGTAGCTTAGATATCCTTCTAGCCATACGGTTATGCTCACTAATACAACCTTTATTTTAAATTTTCCAAGCCTGTCTCGTAGCCTTTGACGCCCTATTAATCGTATAATCTCCTCACCGTATTATCTTTGGCTTGGCCGAGACTTTGCTCTAGCCGCATGCCTGATCTGTAGACCTAAGCTCTTAGAAATTCCCTGTGTTCATCTCAAATCTATGTTACAAGTATGTGAATCTTCTTCCCTGCAGTCATAAGCCTCAATTAGAACGTATCTAAATCTACTAACAGTTGTGGGATCCTTTAGTTTCTTTATCTTCTTCCTCCATGTAATTTTTTCCATTTCTATGGTTGCGTAACTCTGACTTTTAAAGACAGTGGCCACTGATCTATGTTGTCTTAGGGCATTCTTCGATAGGAAAGGTTTTGGTTTTTAGAATCGCTCTTCTGTTCCTTTTCCTGGTGAGAATATAATCAATCTAGCTTTGTTCGCCAGGCTGATAGATGTTAAGGCGGTTGACTATTTTCCTAAAGTGTGTATTAGATCAGTTGCATCTCAGAACTCCAGGAACATTACACCCTCGTAATTACTTGCACCATCAATAGCCTTCATATATCTCGTCGAAGCTATTGCCGTGTAGGCCAAATGACCTTTGAAGTCATTGTATATAATCGTCGAAGCAGTCTGCAGACTCATAGAAGCGATCTTTTTGTTCTTCTATTACTCGTACCTGTGTGTCATATGCAGAAATTACTATCGTTCTTCAGTTGCCCATAACTAGTCATATCTGAATTATCTAATCGCACACCCTGACGACCTGAAATAGTTTTATATTTTTTCTGTCAATTTCTCAGCCGACACATGCCTAATTTGTGCTTGCTCTCATTATTACTTTCCCAGTAGAATTTGTGTTGCTATCTTTTACATTTGAGGCGTTTGGTTGCAGAGCATTTCCACATTACAGCTTGGACGCATCACACATACATTCACTTCTGCTTCAGCATCTTCCAAACCTCACCAAACCTTCCTGTCACCGTATCTACGTTAATATTTGCATTCCTAAAGCTTTGTTACAGCTTTGTTACCTACAGGAAGAGATAGTGTATCTCCGGCACCTGTTGGGAATAAGGAAAGCTGTGCCTTAATTTACGGGCAGTTAGTACACACACCCAGGCACACAGACACACACACACACATACAAACATACACACTCACTCACATAACTGCGTTTATATGTGTTTGAGTGTACTAACGTGTGTTTGTGTCAGATTTTATTGCCGTCTGGTTTCCTAAGACGAAAAACAGTTTCCAACTATGACCATCACGATTTTTTCCAGAAACATTCTCTGCATAACAATATCATCCCGTGTACACTTTCTAATGTTTAGAGACGGGTGGATGCGATACAGGGCAGATTTGGCCGTTAATTCAAGCAAGTCGAACGACAACCTATAAGTTTAGTAGCTGACTTGTATTTGAGTGTGTGTTTGTTTGCACGGGTGAGTGTGTGTGTGTATGTGTGTGTGTGTGTGTATGTATTGTGTAAATAATGTCTTGTGTGTAGGCTACGTGTGTGTCTGCTGTGCATATGTTGTGTACGTGTGTATGTGTCGTGTGCCTAGGTTGTCGTTCGACTTGCTTGAATTACGGCCAAATCTACCCTGTATCGCATCCACCCGTCTGTAAACATAAGAAAGTGTACACGGGCTGATGTTGTTATGCAGAGAATGTTTCTATAAAAAATCGTGATGGTCATAGTTGGAAACTGTTTTTCGTCTTAGGAAACCAGACGGCAATAAAATCTGACACAAACACACGTAAGTACACTCAACCACATATAAACGCAGTTATGTGAGTGAGTGTGTTTGTTTGTATGTGTGTGTGTGTGTGTGTGTGTGTGTGTGTGTGCCTGGGTGTGTGTGTGCCTATCTTTGGGTGTATTTTGTGACGTTAGTGCTTGCGTGTTGTGCGCATTTGTGCGTATGTGTATATGTTGTATGTTTGAGTTCTGTCAGTGTGTGTCGTATGTGCTTATTATCTGTGTCTGTGTACGTCTATGCGAGTGTCTACGTGTGTCTATGTGTGTACGTGTGTTATTTAATTGTCTTGCGTATGCTGTATGCGTGCAGTGCCTGTGTGATCTACATGAGATGTGTGCTTATGCGCGAGTGTTTAACTGTATGTGAGTGTATAGGTAGCATATATATAATTGGTGTTCGCCGTAATGGAAGTTTGATTCCTGGTCTTATAGTTTTCACATAATTTGCTGACGTGCTTGGTGAATCCATAAATGTCACTAACCCCAGTGACCTACCTCTAGTGACCTACCCCTAGATAAGTCAAATGGGGTGATCAGAAGTTGGTAAATAATACTGCCCCCATAAATGTCAAATAATTGGTTCTGTTATACAGTGCGTGAGATAATGTCCCATCTATCTATCTATCTATCTATCTATCTATCTATCTATCTATCTATCTATCTATCTATCTATCTATCTACCTATCTCTGTCTGTCTCTATCTATGTCTCTGTCTGTCTCTGTCTCTGTCTCTCTCTCCCTCTCTCTCTCTGTATATATATATATATATATATATATATATATATATGTATATTTCTTTGTTGCCCACAAGGGGCTAAACATAGAAGGGAGAAACAAGGACAGACAAACGAATTAAGTCGATTACATCGACTCCAGTGCGTATCTGGTACTTAATTATCGACCCCGAAAGGATGAAAGGCAAAATCTTATATATATATATACATTATATATATATATCCTCTCTCTCCCTCTGTGTGTGTATATATATATTACACACACCCAGAGACACAGACACACACACACACACAACACACACACCACACACACACACACACACACACACGACACACACCACACACAACACACACACACCCAAACATATATATTATATATATATTATAATTATAGATATATATATATATATATTCTGCAGTGTTTAGGCATTAGCGAACTTTAAAATTGTTATGATACGTTTGTGACATATTTCAACTTCTAAAGGCAAATTCCCTGCAGTTACCGTGGAGAATTACCTTCTCTCTTATGATAAACACGTGCAAAATCACCATATCTGCACAGTGCCGCCCCCTATCAGATTCCCAGACGCATTTCTAACTGTTTACCCGTTATCAGTCGGAAATATCGAAGAGGTGTAACTCTGCTCAGATTTTACAGTCGTGGCTTTTACTAAAACAGTCAACATTGACAGAGTTGCGCTATTAGACCGCTAGGACGGAAGAAATTCAACAGAATCAGCCCCAAGTGGTGTTTACGCGTAGGCGAACTTTAGATTCGTTAAAATATGTTTGTGATTTATTTCATATATATATATGTACGAGGCAAATATGAAAATGGAGAGGATATAAAATCGACAAGCATTAGCCAGTAAATATTCCAATATCTATTTATTAAATGATTACAAACATGTGTTTGAGTGGTACAAGTAAACGAATGAGATCAGTCAATAAATACGTAAAACAGATACCATATCATATATATATATATATATATATATATATATATATATATATTATATATATATATATATATGTATGTATTGGCTTAAGTTTTTCATTGTTTGATTTGCCTAATAGTGGTTTTATCTCTAATTTGATATAATATATTTTACTATAAAATTGGATTCAATCCTAATCTGATTTTTCCCTGTAATTTTGGATTTATTCCCTAATATTTTATTATTAATATATATATATATATAGATGAATGAATGAATAATAATAGATGAATGTACAGATACAAATCCCTTACGGCCGTTTCTACCATGAGGCCTCGGAATCTTCCAAGTCATCCTCATCACATCAGTGATATACAGAAATGAACAAACATCGGACAGAGATTGAATAATGGTTGAGTCTCAAAGCTTCTTCAGAGAGTACAACTGTTAGGAAATTAACATGTGGGAAATTCTGTTAGAATCATAGAGTAAGGTAAAAAAGATAAGGTAGAGTAAAAAAAAGTAAAAAAATAAAGCATCATGTAATGTAATGCAATGTAATAGACACGTTAAGGTAAAGTAAGAACTTCGTTTTAAGGCATTATTGTAATGCATGGTATTCCATCCTGTAGTAAGTAAATAAAGTCACTCTCAGGAGATATATCCTTAGATGGTTTCTTAACCTCTAACTCATACAGACATTATATATATATATAATTTTGTAATGTGTAGTAGCGTATTATCTGGAGGTTAAGTGAGTTTATTTTTCAATATATCAAGCAAGAAGTACAAACTGATAGGGACATACATCACCACGCTGTCGAACGATTCCGATCAGGCATATAACGGCCTGGAAGACTATACTCTTTTAAGTCAAACATAATTTTTATAAGCAAAGTTTTCTTTCAATTTATATTCTTTCTTCGTTGTCATCTATAACATCGTATACTTTGACAAATTCTAGTGAAAAGCAATTTCGACATGTAGAATGAAAAATCGACGTTGTTGAAATAAATGACTCCACAAGTTTTTTTATTCTTATCATTTAACATCTAGTTAATAACAACACTAGTATGATTTTATGATGGAAGTTAGTCTCTTTTCAGCAAAACGAATTAATCTGCGTTGGATTAGAAAAGAAATAATCTATAGTGTTTGAGTGATATATATATATATGGATCGTTTGTAGAAATACATCAATCCGGTGGAGAAGCACACTGTAAGATGTAGAGCAGTTAATATTATAGTTGGGTAGCCTATATATATATATATAATATATATATATATATATTCTATATATATATTTTTGTATTTATGTACTATCTGCGTATATTCCACTGATGAAGGCAAAGCATTTCTTATGCAGAGCCAGAAATCCGGGATCTGGAATTATCCAGTAATATTTTTTGCTAGTTTATTTTGTCTCTTTTTCTTCTCTCCTGATGCTGTATGAACATTTAATGTGGTTTTAGAGTCAAGTTTTGGCTAGTAATTCTAGCATGGTGGTAACTCTTAGATACCCGTAATTATAATTTTAATAATAATTATTACATTTGAGGTTTTTATTCCCATGCTGGCCACCTGATAAAATCGGTATTTTAAGTAACGATATTATCCTTATATATATATATATATTATATATATGAGTTTCGGTGAATATTCAAATTTGTCATTCCTATTCAGTGCCATAATTTCTACTGTATGAATTATATAATCATGGATATAGGAAGGCGGTGAGCTGGCAAAATCGTTGGTACACCAGAGAATTATTCTTAGTGAGCATTTTCTCCGTTATTACGTCCTGAGTTCAAATCTCACCACGGTCGGCTTTGCTTTTCATCTTTGCGGGGGTCGATGAAATAATTACCATCGATCACTGGCAATCATTCAGTCCACACCCCTTTTAAATTACAATCCTTATGCCTATGGGAAGAAAGCATTAATATAGGTATGATTGCAGTGTAGTTTTGTGTAATGTTGTTGGGGAGATTTTCTTCGCATTTCTTCTTTTTTTCTTCTCTACTTCATAAATATTAATTTCGACTTATCCCAGAATATAAAAGTTTTTCTCTTTATGTTCCGTTCTATAGCTATGAAGACGCAGCTATGATTAAAGAACAATCTTTAAATTTGCCACAAACGATACTGACATCAATATTTTAAACTCTGCGAAATGATGATATCAGCTTTCGGCTAATATCATAATTTCGTAGTAGCACTTGTTTCCTTCTCCATGCCCGTCTCATAGTGATCTTGCGAGAATTCTCTTCTATAACTATAAAGCAATTTAAGAGGAGGATAATCATAATTGTTGTAATTTTCAAATAATTCAGGCACGCACGCACACACAGACACAGGTTGTTACACACGCACATGCACGCAGAGACGCTCATAAACACACACACACACACTCTCTCTCACACACACACAGCAGCTTTCTGTGCACTCAATGCTACAAAATTTCATTATGGAGAATGATGGCTAAAATGAAGAAGTGATGCTACATTAAAAAAATATTTACCAATGGTTGGATTGAAATTGTATATAAGTGCATTGCATATCACGTGATCACGTGACCGACCAGACAATCAGATGCTGTTACACATCGCTGGTCACAATGCGTTCGCATTGTTTTAGCCTTTGAATGACGCCATCCCGCTGCCTAAGCGAGCAGGCCAACAGAAAGAGTGGTGAAAGAGTACAGCAAGGATCACCACCCCCTGCCGGAGCGTCGTGGAGCTTTTAGGTGTTTTCGCTCAATAAACACTCACAACGCCAGGTCTGGGAATCGAAACCGCGATCCTACGACCGCGAGTCCGCTGCCCTAACCACTGGGCCATTGCGCCTCCAGGTATTGCACACACACACACACACACACACACATATATATATATATATATTAATCAATATAGGGTAGCAAAAAATTCAATAGAAATTTATCGCCCCCAGCGGTCTAGTGAGAAAGAGAAAATAGTCAAAGACTATATATATAAATTCAACAACAATTGAGGAATGACCTTAATAGGCCATTCGACCCACTAGAAAGAGCAGCCAGGACTCAAACCGCCAAATAGTAGTAATTCAGAAATTAGAGAAAATTTTAAAACATTTACCCTAAATCATCTTTAGACAATGCATTGTTTCGGTGTTTTTAATGGCAAACCAGCTTAATTAAATTAAATTAAGTCAATCCACCAACGGCTACACCTCTTTACCGACGAGGTGTAGCCTTTGGTGGATTGACTTAATTTAATTTAATTAAGCTGGTTTGCCATTAAAAACACCGAAACAATGCATTGTCTAAAGATGATTTAGGGTAAATGATTTAAAATTTTCTCTAATTTCTGAATTACTACTACTTGGCGGTTTGAGTCCTGGCTGCTCTTTCTAGTGGGTCGAAAGGCCTATTAAGTCCATTCCTCAATTGTTGCTGAATTTATATATATAGTCTATGACTATTTTCTCTTTCTCACTAGACCGCTGGTGGCGATAAATTTATTGATTTTTTGCTACCCTATATGATTAATTGATGATTTTCTGACTAATTCTGAAATTGAATCAGCAGTTTATATTTACTGCTGATAAGTTGGCGCGAGTACGATAGTTTTGAAAATTTTAGGGCATAGATACAGATGCCTCGTGTATATCCATCTCTCTTGGCCTCTTATCCGACGAGGTGTAGCCTTTGGTGGATTGACTTAATTTAATTAATTAAGCTGGTTTCCATTAAAACACCGAAACAATGCATTGTCTAAGATGATTTAGGGTAAATGTTTTAAAATTTTCTCTAATTTCTGAATTACTACTACTTGGCGGTTTGAGTCCTGGCTGCCTTTTCTAGTGGATCGAATAGCCTATTAAGGCCATTCCTCAATTGTTGTTGAATATATATGAGACTACTTGGTGTAATGATAATTTTTCCAAATTAATTAATTTCACCCTTCATTATTACGGATAACCATATTTTATCTCAGTAGATGACCACAGCATCTTGTTTTGGCTACACGCGGGTGGGAAGGGGCTTGTTGACACAATCGTTCATTCACAAATTGAATTCGGTGATACCAGTTGCGGATTCTAGCTCGCTCTGATACTGAGTGAGTTGGTGCCTTCTGGTATCTCAAAATTCAATATATAATCATTTATGATTATAGTATTCTACGCTGAAGAGAAAAGAAGTTTCGGAAGATAGAATATTTAATATTTAATATTAATTCTTATGCTTTCCTTAAAACTTGATTTCGAAACGTACGTCCGTGGATAACTAAAAAAATTATGATAGATTGCAGTCAATTCATTCTCTCTTACCTGTTTGTGTCTGCCTTCCAAATGCTGTTTTTACTGAGATCTCCCTTTTTAGTAGAAGAAATAGCTATAACCCTTTGACTGCTATTTCTAAATTCGGTATGTGGTAAGGCAACTCGTTGCTAAACCCTTATTGCTTAGTATTACTTAAATTTTCCTCGAATGAGGCTTTTACATGCCGAAGACTACTTGGTGTAATTGATAATTTTTCCAAATTAATTAATTTCACCCTTCATTATTACGGATAACCATATTTTATCTCAGTAGATGAACAGCATCTTGTTTTGGCTACACGCGGGGGAAGGGGCTGTTGACACAATCGTTTCATTCACAAATTGAATTCGGTGATACCAGTTGCGGATTCTAGCTCGCTCTGATACTGAGTTGAGTTGGTGTGCCTTCTGGTATCTCAAAATTCAATATATAATCATTTATGATTATAGTATTCTACGCTGAAGAGAAAAGAAGTTTCGGTAAGATAGAATTATTAATATTTAATATTTAATTCTTATGCTTTCCTTAAAACTTGATTTCGAAACGTACGTCCGTGGATAACTAAAAAAATGTATGATAGATTGCAGTCAATTCATTCTCTCTTACCTGTTTGTGTCTGCCTTCCAAATGCTGTTTTTACTGAGATCTCCCCTTTTAGAAGAAGAAATAGCTATAACCCTTTGACTGCTATTCTAAATTCGGTATGTGGTAAGGCAACTCGTTGCTAAACCCTTATGGCTTAGTATTACTTAAATTTTCCTCGAATGAGGCTTTTACATGCCGAAGACTACTTGGTGTAATTGATAATTTTTCCAAATTAATTAATTTCACCCTTCATTTTACGGATAACCATATTTTATCTCAGTAGATGACCACAGAATCTTGTTTTGGCTACACGCGGGGGGAAGGGGCTGTTGACACAATCGTTTCATTCACAAATTGAATCGGTGATACCAGTTGCGGATTCTAGCTCGCTCTGATACTGAGTTGAGTTGGTGCCTTCTGGTATCTCAAAATTCAATATATAATCATTTATGATTATAGTATTCTACGCTGAAGAGAAGAAAAAAGTTTCGGTAAGATAGAATTATTTAATATTTAATATTAATTCTTATGCTTTCCTTAAAACTTGATTTCGAAACGTACGTCCGTGGATAACTAAAAAAATGTATGATAGATTGCAGTCAATTCATTCTCTCTTACCTGTTTGTGTCTGCCTTCCAAATGCTGTTTTTACTGAGATCTCCCTTTTTAGTAGAAGAAATAGCTATAACCCTTTGACTGCTATTTCTAAATTCGGTATGTGGTAAGGCAACTCGTTGCTAAACCTTATTGCTTAGTATTACTTAAATTTTCCTCGAATGAGGCTTTTACATGCCGAAGACTACTTGGTGTAATTGATAATTTTTCCAAATTAATTAATTTCACCCTTCATTATTACGGATAACCATATTATCTCAGTAGATGACCACATCTTGTTTTGGCTACACGCGGGTGGGAAGGGGCTGTTGACACAATCGTTTCATTCACAAATTGAATCGGTGATGTGATACCAGTTGCGGATTCTAGCCGCTCTGATACTGAGTTGAGTGGTGCCTTCTGGTATCTCAAAATTCAATATATAATCATTTATGATATAGTATTCTACGCTGAAGAGAAAAGAAGTTTCGGTAAGATAGAATTATTTAATATTTAATATTTAATTCTTATGCTTTCCTTAAAACTTGATTTCGAAAGTAGTACGTCCGTGGATAACTAAAAAAATGTATGATAGATTGCAGTCAATTCATTCTCTCTACCTGTTTGTGTCTGCCTTCCAAATGCTGTTTTTACTGAGATCTCCCTTTTTAGTAGAAGAAATAGCTATAAACCTTTGACTGCTATTTCTAAATTCGGTATGTGGTAGGCAACTCGTTGCTAAACCCTTATTGCTTAGTATATATATAATATATATATATATATATATATATATATATAGATATATATAATATATATATATATTATATATATATATACAATATATATATATAATATACATTATATACAATATATGTGTGTGTGTGTGTGCGTGCGTGTATGTTTATATACACGTTATGTAATTGGCACTGAGTTAGATACTAGAGAAGTCAGTGGTATAAAAATGTAAAAGAATATCTAGGTTGCAAAGCAATCATAATAAGCTCTTTTAACAATCATAAAAATCTGTATATATATACATGAATTTATATATGGAGTGCACGGCTTTGTGACCATATGTAGTTGAGTTGGTACGCATTCCTACATGTTTGTGTGCGTGCATGTGTGTACGCGCGCACGTGTGTATTTGTATGCGCATGTTCCAAGTGGCTCTAATTCGTGCATGTGGAAATGTGAACACAGATTTAACGGGACATCATTGGGAAACGATGTAATTGTAATGCAAATATTATATATATATTTCTTTACTGCCCACAAGGGGCTAAACATAGAGGGGACAAACAAGGACAGACAAAGGGATTAAGTCGATTACATCGACCCCAGTGCGTAACTGGTACTTAATTTATCGACCCCGAAAGGATGAAAGGCAAAGTCGACCTCGGCGGAATTTGAACTCAGAACGTAACGGCAGACGAAATACGGCTACGCATTTCGCCCGGCATGCTAACGATTCTGCCAGCTCATATATCAAACGCCAAGTATGTTGAGCATAGATTTTCTTTCAAAGGTATCGACAGCATCAACTAGAAAAACATGAATGTGACACAAGAAATAAGAAAAGCCTACCATTCTGTACACTCAAACCAACAAC
>NC_043001.1:124389036-124486536 GCF_006345805.1 Octopus sinensis | reverse complement strand
AAATTATATTTAGGATTTCGGTAAGGATTACCTCACTATGTCTTCTTCAGATGTTTTCTCGTCACCGAGTATATATACACATACACAAAGGCATACATACATACATGCATACATACATACATACATACATACATACATACATACATACATATACCTACATACATGCGTACGTACGTACGTACACACACTTACGTACATTGGTTCATGGTACATACATACATATACATATACATACATACATACATACATACATACATACATACATACATACATACATACATGCGTACGTACGTACGTACACACCACATACGTACATTGGTTCATGGTACATACATACGTGCATTCATACATATATACGTACGTACATGCATACAAATGTTACTTAATCCAATTCACAGCTTGTCAAATGCAGCAACATGCGTTTTATTTTGCCAGGTAAATGGCAGTTACAGATAACACCAGGTATTCTGATTCCTGTAATACTACTACTATTCCTGACAATAATCAAAACACACCGAGAGTGCCATCGGCACACAACTCTACACACAGGTGCTTCTCAATTCAAAATATAACCGACTATACCACACGAACACAACACGCCTGAACGCACACACACATAAGTAAATAACACATATCATCATACACGTATGTGTACATATATACATATGTGTGCATACATACATGCATGTATGCATACATATATGCATACTTGCATGCATCTATAGATACATACATGCGTGTATACATACATATTCATACATGCATACATACATACATGCATGCATGCATACATCTACGTGCATGCATAGATACATGCATACATACATAAATACATACGTACATACAAGTATACATATATACCTAAATGCGAGCATGCATGAGTACATACCTACATACACATACATGCATACATATATAAATACATACATACATGCATGCGTACATGCATGCATACATACTTAGATACATACATACATACATACCTGCGTCCATACATACAGATATAGGCATACATACATACACATATATACATGTATACATACAACCATTCATACATCCATCCATACATACATACATACATATAGACTGAAAACAAACCTTGAAGAGTGAGGGTATGTCATTGATGAGGTCGTAAATAAAAAAGAGACTACGATAGAGAAAACTAACACCTGATGGACTTTCTCAGTCAACACATTAAACAAACAACTGAATATTCTGTTGGTAAAATAAACAAGTGGTATTGAACCAGTGCGTGTGTTTATTTAAATTTTTATTGCCATAATGACTATCCCTAGACACAGCAGGAATTGTTTCAACACACAAATTCACATCAAGAATTTTGCAAATCAAGTACAAAAACAAAGTGTGGGTATGTGTGTGTGTCTCTGCGTGTATCTATATATATATATATATATATATATATATATATGTATGCGTGTGTGTGTATGTATGTATAATGTATGCAAACCTGCGTATGTTTATTCGCAATTGACGTTACATTACAATTATATTTATATGTCTATATAAAAGGTATATTACACATTGACACATAGGCACATATTTATTGGACACAATGTATTTAATTGTCTTGAGTCTTGTAAATGACTGGTCATATCGATATGAATATGATATAGAAAAGATAAATTTAGCTTGTTTTGAACATGCAACTAAGAAACTTATTACTGCAAAATATTTAGCTTGCCACTCTCAGATTTCTAACACTCCACATTCAGGCTATCAATCTAAACACGTTGCTTTGTTTTTAAGCGATTAGATACATTACTCTTTCATTGAAGAGTGTTAGCATATATCTTCCATTGAAAAATAACAACATCCAATAACATGAAAATCCTCTAAATTTGAAGATCTAAAATTCAGTTTCCAATTCAAATTAATGTTAGCAGTCCCCAGTGAGTTAATCGAATAGAATCATTCAAACTTTATTGCTTAATGTATAAATTAAATACGTTATTTTTATTAAAATATGTACTGTAAAATATATAACATTGAAAGCTTTAATGATAAAGATCGACATGCATTTAACCCGGCTGCATCTAATAAACAAGATATTTGTAATGGTAGGCATATTAAAAGGAATTTAAGTGGTAGACAGAATCAATGCCGATACTTGACGTAAAAAGTTTTAATTTGAATTTCCTGATGCCGCTCCTCAAGTCGTACAGCGAGGAACGTAATGGCGCTCATATAAAATATAAAAACAAATCAATGATTTGCTGATGAAAATATTCATTTAAATGTAATGTTATATTACCAAATACGAAATACGAAAACAATGACATCAACAATGACATCAACATGTGATGGTGAGACATTTACACGAAAGGTAATATCTAGAAGCAAAACTTTTAGTTAACATATGGAGATTGATAACGTAATTAATATGAAGTAGAGAAAGAAATTGAACACTATACACACACACACACACCACACACACACACACACACACACACACACACACAAGAAATAAAAATTGGTAAGGGACTGAATGCTTCATGTAAAGAAAATAAGGAAGAAAAGGGTTGAATAAATTTTGAAGATATAGCCGTGAATGATCTGATATGAAGAGCATCAGTCGAAGTCTAACTTCACCAAGAAAATACAATGTAATAAATTACATAAATTAAATATAATTACATAAATTAAATAGGCGCAGGAGTGGCTGTGTGGTAAGTAGCTTGCTTACCAACCACATGGTTCCGGGTTCAGTCCCACTGCGTGGCACCTTGGGCAAGTGTCTTCTACTATAGCCTCGGGCCGACCAAAGCCTTGTGAGTGGATTTGGTAGACGGAAACTGAAAGAAGTTCGTTGTATATATGTATATATATATATAAATATGTGCGTGTGTGTTAGTGTGTCTGTGTATGTCCCCCTAGCATTGCTTGACAACCGATGCTGGTGTGTTTATGTTCGGCAAAAGAAATCCGATAGAATAAGTGCTGGGCTTACAAAGAATAAGTCCCGGGGTCGAGTTGCTCGATTAAAGGTGGTGCTCCAGCATGACCGTAGTCAAATGACTGAAACAAGTAAAAAAACAGAAAGAAAAGAAATTAATATAAAATGTAATATGAAAAGTAATTCTCGGTGACTACCACCTGGGAGTTATATGAGTCGGTAAATAGAAGCGAAAGCAGAATGTCGAGAAACCATTCTTGTGACACAGTTCCTTGTTGTTGAACTCAAAGTGAGCTGAATGAAGCTATCCAATGATGAACGGTATTGCAATGATCATTCCCTCTTCTCTCCAGATATAATTATCTAAGACCAGGTTATCAATTCTAAAGATGATAATGAGATCAATACAAAACACCATCAGGTTCAGATGTATAATGTATATACAGCGTTATTGCAATACAGAGGGGAAGGGTAGCGCTAATAACCGTTTAACGGCCTCCAAATCGTAGAAATAAAAGAGGAACTTATCCTCAGACTCGAATATTTACAATATAATGGACTCCACCCACCACTAAAGTCGTTCAAGAAACCGGATGTTATGCGAAAGTAGACAACTGAGTAAACCTAACCCATTCTCCTTAAGAACAGAAGCTGAGTTTCCACAGTCTTCGTCTAGCAAATTTCACTCAGCAAACTTTTCATTGGTATCGATCCTGAAACACACAGCGTACAAACATCATTTCTTCAAGATCAAAGTTACCATGTGACGCTTTTATGTTTGTTCTCGGTGGTAGTTTACTCTCCTGCTTTACACTGCGATTCAATTACAGGAAGACGTAAGCGTGATATTTGCAATTTCACATCAATAATATCTGATAGTACTGACATCATCTGGCAACAATTTCTAATACCGCCACATTTTGATATTGACAATGTGGAATGATAGTATTTGGAATCAATTTATTAAACAACTTAATAAGCGGAATAGAGAGCAATTTAAACAAAATATTGAAAAAAAATTTGAGAAAGAAAAATAAATATGAAATATTAGTAAAATAATATTCAAGGTAATACTAAACAGTTTTACATTGAAATAAGCAATGGTCAAGTATCACGTAGATAACATCGTTTATTAGAAAATGACTATTTTTAAATCTCACAATGAGATATTCAGCAACAGTACTTTGGAGTAAAAATTGTTTGTCAACATAACATGACAGTCCAGGTTTTAGGACAAATGTTGCTGTAATTTAGCCCCAGGAGACATTGTCTCCAGCTGGCTATACGATACGATTTGTGTCCTTATACTTTCGAACAAATGAATCTTGCACCCCCACTCAGCTAAAACAATATCTGTGTATCGCGATTTCGGGTTATAGTTTTGAGCTGAGTGGGGGTGCTAGATTCCCTTGTTCGAAAATATAATGACACAGATCATGTCGTATAGCCAGCTGGAGACAATGTCTCCCGGGGCTAAATTACAGCAACATTCGTCCTAAAACCGGGACTGTCATGTTATGTTGGGAAACAATCTTTACTCCAACATTATTTATATTGGAAATATTCTACAGATAATGAACCATATTCCAAAATGCTTATATATTTAATATAAATTATAGGCATGGATCTGTGGTAAGAAGCTTGCTTCCCCACCAAACGGTTCCAGGTTCAGCCTTACTTTGTTCACCTTGATCAAGTGTCTTCTACTATAGTCTCGGGCCGATCAAATTTTCGTGAGTAGTTTTGATAGACGTAACCTGAAAGAAACTCATATATATACATAAATTATAAATAAGGGCAAACGAAAAAATTTCTAATGCCAAATATGCCGAAATTGAACATATTGTTCATAACCATATGTTCAATTTCGGCATATTTGGCATTAGAAATTTTCTCGTTTGCACTTATTTATAACTTATTTATAATTTTAACCTTTAAAGGTATTTTTTAATATGCTGGCCATTGATAACATTTTTTTTCGAAAAAAAATTTATCCTACATTAAATATATATATATATACATATATATACATATACATATATGTATGTGTGTGTGTATGTGTGTGTGTATGTGTGTGTGTATGTGTGTGTGTATGTGTGTGTGTGCGTGCGTGTGTGTATATGCTTGCGTGTTTGACTTTGTGTTTGTTCTCCCCTGCCGCTTGGCAATGAGCCCAAAACATAGCCGTTCGGCAAAAAGCCGATATAATGAGTATCAGGCTTTGTAAAAAGTTGTGGGGTCGATTTATTTGGCTAAAACCTCGCAAGGAGGTTCCTCAGTATAACGGCAATCCAATCACTGAAGTATATATTAAATAATAAAAGTACACTGAAGAATGAAGAGAATCTTGTACAGAAATCCCATATTTTTTTAATTTGAATATTTAAAAACATCTAAATATATGAAGAACAACTGAAACTATCCAAACAAACGCAGTTTTATGGTACAAATAAATTCATTAGTTATTTCAATTTGTTGGGAATTTCACAAAGTACGGATCGACCCTAATTCAGGGAAGGAATTCCAGCATTTTAGCTTGTGTTCATTATATCTAGGCCGTTATATCTGGTATACTTAAAGGCGAAGAATATGCACAGACGAAGACAGCGAATATGTAGAGACAGTCGACTGTCTACAATTTCCGGAATTTGTTTCTCTATGGAAAGAAAGCGACACGTGTGAACTTTTAATAGATTCGATAATAATCGGAAGGTATCGATGTATAAACACTGAAAGTTGACGCCATTATTGCACGTACTTGATCACAGTGCAAGGGTAAATGACCGGGTTGTTGCCTGTCAATAAGTTGAATGGTTAAGTTTATGCATTTTCAGTTATCATTGAGTATAGCATCAATTAAATTCACCAATGATGGGTTCTCTTCAACACTCATTTTCAGATTAAATATAATAAAACGCTTCATGAATCGCATTACCAGGGTGTCAACTCCATGTAAGTTTGTGCAACTGGAAATCATAAACTCGTAATTCCCAGCTATTACCATTCCTATAAAATTTGTTTTATAAAATTTGGTTTATAGATGAGTTAACGAGAACACATATCTTCATAATAAATCGATTTGCAATAAAACTTGGCTATGTGAACGTATCTATGTAATAAATCAATCGGTTACAATTAGTTATCAGATCACTTTCCATCCAGGACCTACAGTCTTAAAGCAGGCATATAGGATATTGTAATGCGGAGTAGATATTTGTTAAAAGAAGAAACAAACAAATTTTGCAAAAAGAAAAAAAACCCGCAAAAATACAGAAAAAAAAAAGAATGAGGAAACAAGGCAAAAGAAGATTTGAATGTATTTGGTCATAATTCTGCTCGATCACACACAACTGAGTGTTATACAAAACCATTCTCTACAGACTGCGAGGAAGCAATGCACATTGAATCGCTAGCATCAGTGCCTTCAACGCCGCTTCTGCTGATATAAACGTCATCACCACCATTTTGTTTTTCTTTATGCCTTAGCTGACCTCATAGAGAAGAAGACACATTCTGTCATGCATAATGACACATAATTTCTGCTGTGAGATGGTTTTGTTATTTGTTACTGGTTTGCACTGGAGAGAGAAACTATATCCAAGGCTCTCCCAGGCCCTCATAATGTATGTGCGTGTGTATGTGTGCGTGTGTGTGTTTGTGTGTGTATGTATGTATGTATGTATGTATGTATGTATGTATGTATGTATGTATGTATAGAGCGACCGACATAAATAAGCATGGTTCTGTATTTAGCGGAGGTTGTTATCCTGGCTCTTTTGTAAAGGAGGATGTTAGCAAAGGCAAATCAATAGATTTGAGTAGGCTACTAGAGTCTCATAGGTAACATCCAAGACTTCAAAACCCGTGAGTGTAGCACTTATTGCTCATGATCAACACACAAGTTGTTATTTGTTTAAACGTCCAGATGTTAGATCATAATTGCATTTCTCATTGTAGTATAAGCCTGAATAATTGAAAATTCTCTGACAACGACTGACGGGAATTCATGACGATATCGAAGTGTCTTAACAGCTGTGTTTAGCCTTATGAAAATGTAATTTAACGTTTCATAGAATGTCACTGGAAATTATAAGTAATACTGACTGTCTAAAACAAATCGTACATTTAGTTTTACTTTGATATTTAATACAAAATCTGAAATGTTAACGTGAGGATGCGTGGTCTAGCGGTTAGCAGAGCTGGGCGTGGCCTAGCGATTAGCAGCATTGATTCGGTCCTCTGGCCTGGCGGTACGGTTTGTTGTCGAGTAAGATATTTCCTTTTATCTTGTTTCAGTTTACTCATCCGGAAAAGGTTATCAGTGGTACCCAGATATTAATATTGCAATAAACTGACGTCTCATTTAGAAGGTGTTGTTGTATATTTAACCAGGCTGTGATTATAGTAAGTTATTAAAGAAGTGGTTAGTTCTTCAGCTAGTAACAGTTTAGATAGTTATATCCGAGGTTATAATGCAGCAAAGCTGAAGGTAAAATTATAGGCCGACACCAATCACGAGACTTCAAAATTTGTGAGAATGGCCCACTAGATAATAACTTTGGCATACAATGCTAGAGTAGAGAAAAGCTGTTGAGATAAACCTAAAATATATATTAGATAAACTGAACTGAAATTTTAAAAAATCGATTTTGTAAGCACAAAGATTTATTTTCCAACCCTACTACAATATGCACTACGGCTTTGTCTAAATGTATATGCTTTTCAACCGAGCCTTCCAAATTCTAAATTTCCTAGTCGATTGTAGATAAGCTTAGACGAATTGCAGCTTCAAGTAAAAAAAAATGCGGTGTAGCCTTTGTCTAAACGAAGATGTAAAATTTTATTTTCAGGAAGTAACGATTTCAACTAAAGGACTGAATAAGTAGTACCTTATACGCACTGAGCTAAGTACTTTGTTTTTCAATCTGGTTCAGAAGAATAAAACATTGGTTTATAAGCATTTCTAAAAAAATTGTCTTCAAACTGGTGCATAAACAAGATATACAATTTCTTGAAAAGGCAAATCTTAAAGGCACCTCCCTTGTATGAAGTTAAAAATAGAATCCAATGATATGGCAAGACATGTTTGGAGTATTCACATGTGTGTGAGAAATGAAATGAAATGAAATACGTGAGCTTGAAACCAGATCAAATTGTCTTAAACAATAGGCGACATTGGATGGTATAACTGTGAAAATGCCAGGCTGTTTATGTCTAGAATGCTTTGGATCGTAGATTTGCCAAATCATGACTTACCCAACGCTAAAAAATAGCATATATGTTAAATCATGAATATGCTAACAGGATTTAGCAATATTTATAGCTTATCTGTCGTCAGATATTCTATTTTGCATGGTAATACTATTCTTGTAAAACAGAAACCAACGGATTCTTGAAACCAAGAATAACGCCGTTATTTATTTTCGTACTTTGCGCTTGTTTGTCAGAAAAATGTTTTATTCATATTATACATGAAATATTTAGTTTGACAATTTTCGGATTCTTTTAGTACAACATTCATACTATATATTAAACTTCTATTTAAGGTCCACCAGATCTCTCATTGTTGGACCTAGTTTGATTCATTTTCTTTACACAACTGTCAGCTGAGATGGTGTTATAGGAGCAAAAATAACTGTGTGATTTAGAAGATTATTTTGCAGCTATGTAGCTTCAGGTTCGAGACAATGATAGGGCACTTTGTACTAGTAACTTTCGTCAAATTCTTGTAAATGAAATTTAGTCAGTCACGTCTCGGGTCCGAGGACTAAGAGGTTCAGTTACGTGCTTTCTGTGACGTATAAGTGACCCAGCTCATGACATTCCTCTTGAAGGAGACACCAATAATTTAGAGCCGAATGGAATAGCATAACGTGAAATGAATTGCTTTGCTCATGAACACAATGCACAGCTCTGACCGGGAATCGAAACTACGACCTAGCCTAACAAAAGGACCAAGCACCTTCACGGAATTTAGTAAGTAAAAACTGAGTCAAACGCCACCCATATGGCTGTTCTTGTACCTGGTTGATAGAGTTAATCCAATGCTCAGTTCCAGAATAGCCTCTTTGGTACATTTAACAAAGACACATCTGTACTAGCATTTGAACAAGGTTTCTAGCCCAAGGATAACTTCTTCTCATTCAGAAACCGCAGTCTGAAGCCACTGCAAGGGAACATGGATACTAAATTCATCCTCCGTTGAGGCCTTTATAAATACGGAATTCATGTATGAAACTATAATGAATGCTTGAACATCTCTCCTATTATAAATTTCAATTCTACAATACATATTACAAAGTTAATCTTATTGCCAACTGCGAACGTTGCACACAGAGAAGAAGGATATGAAAAGAGACTAAATATTCATAAATTCAACAGTGATAAAACTAATAACGCAGAAGAAAGAATAAAGCTTTCATAAACCAGTTGTATCTGGCTTGTATCATGTGCGTAAGTCCTATGAAGATGAAATTTGAAGAAATTCATAAATCCTCTAAATGTGAATATATACACACATAAATGCACTCTCTTTCAAACGCATATACACATGAGTGTATATATATACATACATACATATATATATATATACATTTATATACATACATACATATATATATAAATACATATAAATATTTATATATATATATATATATGCTCATCTATTTATATATGTATATATATAAACATAAATGTGCGTATATGTATATACAAATATATATATATATATTATATATATATATATATATATATATCCACACAAATTTCACAGTAACACGCACGCACACACAGTCACACACACACACATATCAATGTATATGTTTGTGTATATCTGTGTGTGTAAGTGTGTACGCTACGCACACTGAAATGTTCTTACAGCATACAGACGAGAACCAGTACATGTGAACAACAGTCAATATTGGATTCAATACAATTTATACGCTCACAAGATCAGAGCCAGCCTGGAGTAACCAATAGCTTTTCAAATTCAACGTGTCCTATCTATATGTACCTACTGAGATTAATAGACTACCCATTACCATTTAGAGGCATAACTTGTATAAGGTACGAAATGTTATAAATTATCTCTCTCCCTCTGTCTGTGTGTGTCTGTCTAATTATCTATCTATCTATCTATCTTCTATCTATCTATCTATCTATCTATCTATCTATCTATCTATCTATCTATCTATCTATCTATCTATCTATCTGATAAAAAAAGAATTCCTGAATTTGTTGATAAAATCCAGGCCATGATTGACAATAATCCCTCTAAATCAATCAAGTTTATCGCTAGGGACATGAGAGTGTCTGAGTTACTTATCAGGCAGGTAGGCATGAATATATATTTCTTTATTGCCCACAAGGGACTAAACATAGAGGGGACAGACAAAGGGATTAAGTCAATTACATCGACCCCAGTGTGTAACTGGTACTTCATTTATCGACCCCGAAAGGATGAAAGGCAAAGTCGACCTCGGCGGAATGTGAACTCACAACGTAACGGCAGATGAAATGCGGCTAAGCATTACGCCCGGCGTGCTAACGTTTCTGAAGATATTCATCATACAAGATTAGAAATGGCCAACTTTTATCCCAAGCCATCAAGGACGAGGAAAGACTGTGCTACGAAACTTTTGAATAAACTCAAGCATCCCCTCCAAGCGAACATGCTTTGGTTTTTCTCAGATAAGAAAAACTTGTCAGGATCAGATGGTGAACATATAGAACAAAAGTTGGCTTACCGTGTCCCAAATATTTACCGAGAGTGATAAATATCAAACATCCAGGCGACGTTATGCTCCATTCATCTTCCCACATGGCTTTAGACTCAACACAGAGGCCTACAACAAGTGCCTGGAGGAGGTAGTGTAGCCCTGAGTCAAGAGGGTGGCTGTTGGAAGGCCCTATGTCTGGCAACATGACTGCGCTATGCCACACGAGCAGGAGAATCCAGTCATGGCTGTCAGACAATTTCTGCGACCACATCACCATTGACATCTGGCCACCTAAGTCCTTAGACTGCAACCCCCTTCATTATTATGTGTAGGTAGTAGTTGAGCGAGAAACCAACAAAACTCTTTGTAACACCAAAAATGAACTGAAGGCAAGGATTATGACAATATTGACCAACTTAAACAAGGAAACCATCCAGAAGAGTTGCAAGAGATTCCGAAGTCGTCGGGAGGCCGTGGTTGAAGCCAATGCCGATTTTATTGTATAAATTTACTCTTCAGTATCTCAAGATATTTTTATGTCATGTTGGTAAATATATCTGTTAAAATGAGATACGAGTATTATTTCCATTTTTGCGTAATTTAGGCGACAATTTATTCACCGCACGCTGTGTGTGTGTGTATTGCATGCGAACATACTTTTCATCATGTATGTATATATATATATATATATATATATATATACACATACATATTGTAAAGAAATAAAATACTGGTAAAGAAATAATACATATATACATATATACATGCATATGATATATACGTATATCTATGTATATATATATATGTGTGTGTATATGTGTGTGTGCGTGCGCATGTGTATGTGTATGTATATAACACTAATGATATTCGTTACCAACCAGTACCATATAAATATATTCTCTCTCCCTACGTTCAATATTTCCAGCCAATACTTTTTCTCTCTCCCAACTGACACTCCCCTTTTACTCACACTTTCCCTTCACTCACTCACAATGATGCTTGACCAAATTATCGTTAATGCACATTAGTGACAGCAGATACAAATTTTGATGGAGTGGTTACCATGACAAATTGATTGATGGTAAGATGGTGGCTGGTGGCTGACTCACTCACTCTTTATACTCTCGTATTGTATATATTTATATATATTCCCAAGTCAGCTTAACCTGTGATAAATAAACTTGTGTGTAAATCTCTTATGTCTTCGTTGTTGCTATCCTTTTGCTTCTACGTTCTCCGTTCATCTTTTAGTCACATAAGTGACACCTACTGCACATAGACCCCCAACGTATATTATCTTTTATTTTTTACTTGTTTCACTCACTAGTCTGCGGCCATGCTGGGGCAACGCCTTGAAACATTTTTAGTCGAATGGATCGACCCCAATACTTGTGTTTTTTAAAGCCTGCTACTTATTCAATCGATTCCTTTTTACCGAGGATGTAATCACACCAATACTGGTTGTCAAGTGTTGGTGGGGTATAAACAGTGACACAAACACACATATTTATATATGTATATGCTTCTTTTAGTTTCTCTTTTACCAAATCCACTCACAAGGCCCGGGGCTATAGGAGGAAACACTTATAGTAGGAAACACTTACCCAAGGTGCCACGCAGTAGGACTGAACCCGGAACCATGTGTTTGGGAAGCAAACTTCTTACCACGCAGCCACGCCTGCGTCTATCTGGGGGATCTATGCTTGTTTCTTACATTGTTTTAAACTAATTACAAGATAATTTTGTTTTAAAAGGACACTAAGGAAAAATGTTTGCCTGAAGTCATGGAATAAAAAAAAGCTTTTAGTTATGTACTTTGGGAGTGTCTTAATTATGATAAATATACGTGCGGACGAAAGAAATAGCAACCTACCTTTTTTTCAAATTACGTACTATTCTCCTAAAAAGGAGGTAAAAAATTAACTCTTTGAATTGGTCATTGCTGGAACGTCTTTGATTGACTACTGGTGTGACTAATGGTATGGTGTGACTAATGGTATGACTAATGGTGTCTGTAACTAATACAAAGCTGCTAAGGGAATCTATAATTAAATTACTACTACTACTACTACTACTACTACTACTACTACTACTACTACTACTACTACTACTACTATTGCTGCTGCTGCTTCTACTGTTGCTGCTAATACTACTCACTACTCACTACTCCTAATGTTTTTTTGCTGTTGTTGTTGCTGTTGCTGTTGAGCGAAGCGATCTTCGTCCCAGAGCTCGCAAGATGGGAGAAGTCCAAATCGTTTTCCTTTGCTATTCGTAAGACCTGCAGAAGAAAAAGCAGGTCAACCCCCGACACCGAGAGCATCGGCGGATGGATGAATGCGCATCCAGGCTCAGCGGTTGCGTAGGATGTCGGGGACAAGAAACAGGAAGGAAGAGTGAGAGAACGTTGGGGCGAAAGAGTACAACAGGGGTCGCCACCACCCCCTGCCGGAGTCTCGTGGAACTGTAGGTGTTTTCGCTCAATAAACACACACAACGCCCGGTCTGTGAATCGAAACCGCGATCCTCCGACCGCGTGTCCGCTGCCGTAACCATTGGGCCATTGCGTCTCCACTGCTGTTGTTGTTTAGCCCGTGGTAAGCCCCGATCGAGTAGATTGTATCAAAGAGTAGTCTAGCGACGCCCAACGAAAGAGAAAGTATGTAAAAACGTCAGCAATTTTTTTCCTTTCAGACAATGTATGAAGAACGATGATAACTTTTACTTTTAAAGTACGGACTTTCTTTATACCAGAAGTATCATGCCTTTAATTTCTGCTTCTTTTACTAGGCACAGCTCCAGCATAGTTACCTTTAATATTTCTATGTCCCCAAGGCGGTGAATTGGCAGAATCGTTAGCAAACCGGACAAAATGCTCGGCAGCATTTCGTCCGTCAAGGCATTCTGAGTTCAAATTCCGCCGAGGTTGACTTTGCCTTTCATCCTCTCGAGGTCGATAAAATAAGTATCAGTTGAGTACTTGGGTCGATGTAATCGGCTTTTCCCCTCCCCTTGTGCCAAAATTTGAAGTCAATGTTTCTATGCCCCACATGAAACGTGACTTTATATCTGATCTCGTAAATGCCTGCCTTAACAACCCGTCTATGATGCGATAAAAATCGAAAACTACCATAGTCAACGAAATGGCAAATGTCTTTGATCACCACTATGGTGTTTGTATGATCTCAGAGCAATGGTGCAGGCAGTAACAAGAAGATATCGTATCAGATATGTTGAAATAGATGTTCACCATTCAACACTCCGACAAGAACGATTTGTCGTACTTACGACGAATGATATAGCAAAAGAAAAGACAAGGAGAAGTTTTGAGACACTCGCTTGGCATTATATATGATTCTTTATTACCCACAAGGAGCTAAACATAGATGGGACAAACAAGGACAGACAAACGGATTAAGACGATTACATCAACCCCAGTACTTAACTTACTCCTCTATCCATTCATAGTCATGTTACAATGCTGAAGCATTTCGTTAGCATGTCGGGTAAAATGCTTAGCGGTATTTCGTCTGCCGTTACGTTCTGTGTTCAAATTCCGCCGAGGTCGACTTTGCCTTTCATCCTTTCGGGGTCGATAAATTAAGTACCAGTTAAGTACTGGGGTCGATGTAATCGTCTTAATCCGTTTGTCTGTCCTTGTTTGTCCCATCTATGTTTAGCTCCTTGTGGGTAATAAAGAAACATATATAATGCCAAGCGAGTGTCTCAAAATTTCCCCTTGTCTTTTCAAATCGTTCTTGTAGGAATGTTGAATGGCGAACATCTGTTTCAACATATCTGATACGATATCTTCTTGTTACTGCTTTGAAAGCAACTAGTAACACTGGCAATGTATTAGTATGCACAAATATGCGGCTCGTCTTCCGACATAATTCTTGGATAATGCCATCAGGAAAGAAGAGAGGTTTACACTGCAAATACTTATCTTTAACTCTTTTTACTTGTTTCAGTCATTTGACAGCGGCCATGCTGGAGCATCGCCTTTAGTTGAGCAAATTGACCCCGGGACTTATTCTTTGCCGAACCGCTAAGTGACGGGGACGTAAACACACCCGCATCGGTTGTCAAGCAATGCTAGGGGGACAAACACACACACATACACATATATATACATATATACGACAGGCTTCTTTCAGTTTCCGTCTACCAAATCCACTCACAAGGTATTGATCGGCCCGAGGCTATAGCAGAAGACACTTGCCCAAGATGCCATGCAGTGGGACTGAACCCGGAACCATGTGGTTGGTTAGCAAGCTACTTACCACACAGCCACTCCTGCACCTATTTGCTTTTAAGAAAATTTGTATTTGATGAGCTTTCGAAGGCTTTTCTTTTTACATTTTTGCTCGGTGAATGCAGGACCTGTTGATTTTGTTGCTTTTATTACTAACAATATCAGACAGACTAGTAATTTCCAGCAAAACCAGTTTTGCCTTGCCTCCGGAGTTGCGTATGGTATACATGTGTTCTGCTCATTGTTAAAGTTTTAGGTAGGGGCTTTCTTAATTTTGTTATTTTTACCACCTGCTGTTGCTGCCCTCCTGGAATTGCTGTTAAGTCACATACTTTGTCTGGGATCTCTGATAGGTTGGGTATTTTGTATGGGATCTCTGTTAAGACGGGAATTTTTGTCTTGCGTCTCAGGTTTCCGCTGAATCAACATTTGCAACCTCGTTTCAACCCAATTTTCTTTTCCAAATCTTTTTATTCCAAGCTACGTGCAGTGGTGTTCAAAAGCGACATATTTCTCCACACATCAGAAGTCTAGTTCTGGTGGTGTATTTGAGTTTTTACACAGATCACTTTCAGTCCTATGTCAATCGTTATCAATGTGAAATTTTTATTTCCTTTTGGTGGAACGGTGAAGGTATTTTGTACTAGGGTTTCCGTGTGGACCTTGGACATGTGCCGGATTGATCCGAACTTATATGAATGTCGCCCAAATTCATGTCTTGTCATATGTTTCTTAAAAAGCGCTCAGCTTGTTCTGTAGTTATACGATGTAATTTGTGCTACTCTGTCGATAAGCATTTATTCAGAAATGCTTTCCTTTCCGTTTGATTAAAAAGCCGTTGCGATATATTGAGCGTAACACTTCTCTGTTCTAGTCGGATAATGTATTTTTCCGCCTCCTTTAAATGTCCATGCTTATAGTCTAGTCAGATGAAATCGAACATGTTTGTGATCTCGGCGAAAGAGATGGTTTTGCTGCGTTTTCACTGCTACTGCTACAGAGTTTGGTAGGATAAACGTTGTCACTGCCGTTATTGCTTCTTATTAGGGTGGTTGTTGTGGTAATGCTCGATTTCCTGCTGCTGTTGATCTTTCAAGCTTTTTGTTTGACATATAGTTTTACTACGCGTTGCTGTTGTTGTAGTTGTAGTTGGTTTTTCTATTTCTAGCTGTTTTTCTTTTAGTTGTAGTTGTTACTGTTGCAACAGATACTGCTACTAATATTTTTTAATTAAGATTACATTCGTAATATTGTGTAGTAAGAGATGACTGCGAAAACCTCCTCTTATCTTTCTTACTTGCTGGCTGGTCAACGAAGGCAACTGAAGTTTAAAAAAAATTTTTTTCGTGTCTTGAAATATTTACTTTCATTTAAAATTTGGCAAAGTGAACTTCGGCAGAACTTGAACTCAGAATATAAAGAAGGACGAAATGCCGCTAACCATTTTGCTCGGCGTGCCAACGATTCTTCCAGCTCAACACTTTGATAACGATAAGAATGATAATTACATTAACAATAACAATGAATAATAATAATAATAATAATAATAATAATAATAATAATAATAATAATAATAATAATAATAATAATGATAATAATAAAGACCAAAGCCTCCCCACCAGAAATTACCAAAAACATGTAATGAAAAGAAATATAACAAGTAACTGCAGAATATGTGGAGATGGACAAGAAACAATAAATCATATTATCTCTGGCTGCCCAGTGCTAGCTAAGAAGGAATATATTCACAGACATGACAGAGTTGGAACCTACATACATTGGAAGCTATGCCAACATTATGGAATAACAACAGAAAAAAATGGTATAGGCACACACCAGAAAAGTCACAGAAAACGAGAAAGCAACCATACTCTGGGATATGCCGATACACACAGATAGAGAAATTAAGGCCACAGACCAGATATAGTTGTCAGAGATCATGAGGAAAAAAATGCTTTCTAATTGATGTATCAATACCGGCAGATGACAACGTGTCTCTAAAAGAAATGGAGAAACTTTCAAAATACAAAGACCTGGAAATAGAGGTAACCAGAATGTGGAATCTAAAAACAGAAACAATTCCTATCATAGTAGGTGCATTAGGCATGATAAAAAAATATTCAGACAAATACATAACAAAAACACCAGGACTTACAAACACATATAACATACAGAAAATTGCACTACTAGGCACTGCACACATCCTACGCAGAACACTTTCCATACAATAACCATCAGAGCATCACAACAAATCACAGCACATACCTAAGGCACACAGAGCTGCGCTCGGTAGTGAAGTGAAAGCACGCTATAAAAATAAAACTACTGAATGATAATAATAATAATAATAATAATAATAACAATAATAATAATAATAATAATAATAATAATAACAATAATAATAATAATAATAATAATAATAATGATAATAATAATAATAATAATAATAATAATGGTGTCAAATTTCGCCACAAGGGCAGCAATTTTGGGGAAGCAGTTAAGTCGATTACATCGACTCCAGTGCACAACTGGTACTCCAAAATGATGAAAGGCAAAGTCGAACTCGGCGGAATTTGAACTCAGATTGTAGCGTGCAAACGAAATACCTATTTCTTTACTACCCACAAAGGGGCTAAACACAGAAAGAGGACAAACAAACGGATTAAAAGTCGATTATATCGACCCCAGTGCGTAACTGGTACTTATTTAATCGACACCGAAAGTCGACCTCGGCGAAATTTGAACTCAGAACATAACGGCAGACGAATTACGGCTACGCATTTCGCCCGGCGTGCTAACGACTCTGTCGACTCACCACTTTAATAATGATAACAGCCCGATGTTGGGAATTTTTGTTACCCAACAGTCTAATCTGCAATGTGTATAATAATAATAATAATAATAATAATAATAATAATAATAATAATAATAATAATAATAACAACAATAATTAAATTTTCTAACCACCACTTAAAGCCTAAAATTCCTAAAACTTACTCCTCTATCCATTCATAGTCATGTTACAATGCTGAATCTCTTGTTGAAAGCACATGTATTTCCTACCTTTCTCTCTCCCTCTCTGTCTCTGTCTCTCTGTCTTCTTACCACCACTCTCTCTCTCTCTCTCTCTCTCTCTCTCTCTCTCTCTCTCTCTCTCTCTCTCTCTCTCTCTCTCTCTACCTCTCACTTTCTCCTATTTTTGAAGATATCGTAAATTTTTTCAGCCGAAATCACGCCGTCACAGAGCAATTCAAACGGTAAGCTATATTTTTCTTTTGATTCAGACTAATGCTTCTTCCGTGTTTGGTTGAATCTTAAATTTTCCGGGTGGGCAGTGAGGAACGGTGCAGTAGCCACTTTCTCTAGGCCGTGATGCGCCCGCCCGCCCTACGTACCCCCTCTACCATCTTCCCTCATGTCCAATATCTACCCGCCTCACTTCCATGTTTACAACCACTCCTATGCAGTCCCTGCCAATATGAATGTACTATACTGAACTTGTGTTAAATAGATTCCCGCCTTGTTCATTGGTTTTTCTTTTTCTTTCATTTAGCATCTCTCTCTCTCTCTCTCTCTCTCTCTCTCTCTATGTATGTACAGTATGTACATACCTCTTCTACTAGCTCTATTTTTATTTTATTTTTATTTTTATTTATATTTTGATTTTATTTTTATTATTCCACTTTATTTTTATATTTATATATTTATCCATTAAAAAAAAATTATTTATCTTTTTATTCATTATTATTTTTCTTTATTTATTTTCTCTATCTTATTCTATTTATTATTATTACTATTATTTATTTATTTGTTTTCAATTGTCTGTCAGTGCCGCGGTGGTGAGGGGAGTTGAGCACCCCATCACTTATAAAATGCCCAGTCAAGCCCGTCTCCTTCGCCGAACCAACAGGAGAAGAATGGGAAGAGGCGAGTATCTGGTGCATTCAAATAACCAGTGCACCTGGTAGGCTGTACTCGTTAGCCTTGGATGGCAAGCAGCTTAGAAGAAAGAGTACTCTGAGTTGAAAACCAGGGTAGCAAGGGCTCTGCTGCCTTGGCGGACTACCTTGATAGAGATGGTGTTTTCGATAGAAATACCTATTTCTTTACTACCCACAGGGGGCTAAACACAGAGAGGACAAACCAGGACAGACAAACGGATTAAGTCGATTATATCGACCCCAGTGCGTAACTGGCATTATTTATCGACCCCGAAAGGATGAAAGGCAAAGTCGACCTCGGCGGAATTTGAACTCAGAACATAACGGCAGGCGAAATGCGGGAAAGCATATCGCCCGGCGTGCTCGGTTGGTATTAACCTAAAAACACATCTCATTTGTGAGTGACAATGCTAAGCAAAATAGATTACGATAACGGTGTGGACGAGACTGGAACCAATGGTGAAGGTGTCACACCCGGCAGGTGCCCCACTGTACAGGAGGTTGGGCCCGGCCGTAATCCAGCAACTGCTAGCCATGCTACAAGACACAGGTAGCGTAAACAAGTAAACATGAGGGTTATGTAATGTTACCATCGGTGCACTCCAGTGGGTGCAAATGGCACGCTTGTCAGAGGGTACAGAAAACGAATGCACAATGAATGGAAGGCAATGGAACTGTTCGAAATTACTGAATAGACATTATGTGACCGATAAGAGCAATACGAAAGAACCTATGTTTAACAGAATTGGAGCTAGAAGCTATTAAAAGAAGGATAATCTTTAAAAAGGCTGCTAGTAGGATTGTGGCGGAAAGGATGGGATTGAGAACTACTGAGAATAGAACAGCGACGGATAGAAGGGAAATAAATAACCATGGTGGAAAAGGAGAATTTCTGAAGATATAAATTCCTTGAACAGTGCAAGTTTGAAGGTAGAACACCTGCAAAAACAGCATGAATTTTTTACACGCTTCTTGAAGCATGACCAATTAACAAGTGTCAACTTAGTCTGCAGTCTGTGGACAGTTGACACTTTCGCTCATACCCAGCAAAATAAGCTGTGAGTTTTAGTACAACTACAACAACAAGAAATACAATAATAATAATAATAATAATAATAATAATAATAATAATAATAATAATAATAATATAATAATAACAACAACAACAACAATGATTATTATTATAAGGCGAGAATGGAGATATAGCTGATCATGGTGAAGTTTTCCCGTCTGACACGAAAAAAAAGACAAAAAGAAAAAGAAGAAATAATGATAATCCTTTCTACTATAGGCACAAGACCTGAAATTTTGGAGGAGAGGGATAGTCGATTACATCGACACCAGTATTTCACTGGTACTTATATTTTCGACCCGAAATTATAAAAGATAAAGTCATCTTTGGTTGGATGTCAACTCAGGTTAGAAAGACGGATGAAATGCAACTAATCAGTCGGTCCAGCGTGCCAGCTCGCACCCTTTATAATGATAATTATAATAATAATAACAACAACCACAGCAACCACCACGACCACCACCACCACAACAACGACAAACAAATTAGATGGAATGATTATATAAATATGGTTGCTAGATGGTAAATCCCCTAATAAAATTTACTTACAGGTAAATTAATCTTTACCCTCAAATTATTACATAGATTACAGCAAATTATATTTAAATAAAAAAAATGCTGTTTTACATTCAAACATTTAATATCGACGCCTGTATTTGTAATCTATCTCATCTGCGTGATAAGTTAGTAAATCTTTGCCAAAATGCTTGCCTTTCTTCTATTTCCTTCTTAAGATAATTTATTATTTACTTCCTCACTCTAACTATTTTCACTTTGCCATTAGCCTTTCCATGATGTTGTGAACGTGATGTCATCGAAATACTCTCAGGTGGGATACGTGTCAAGGCAAACTCTGTCAATAAAGTTGTAAAGAGTTAACACATATAGCTGTGGCAAGAGGGACAATCGTTAGTGAGACAACACAGCAATGTCGATATGACCGCTCCCATCCGACTGATGACGTCTTATTACTTGTTGACATGTTATTTGACAGTTCCACCAACTTCTCCAATTTTCTTTATTCTCTTCTTCTTTCTGACACTTTCTGACGTTTATTTCCATTGCTCTTATGCGTCATAGTTATATGGACAGCGTCATCATTTCTTTCTATTCTTCTCCATCACTACCTTCTCCGAGCCCTTTTTCTCTCTGAGTATGTGTGTGTGTATACACGCATGCATAATTGCATGCTTTTATTTATACATATATATGCATACATGCATCATACACACTCGCGCACTCGCAGACACATGCATGTAACATCCTTTTTTTTAGGATTAAGAGTTTGGCAATTACTTCGAAATGTTGGCTATGCATATTTCACTGAACTGTGGGAAGGTTTATGAGTGTGTGTGTGTGACGGTAAACACAGAGAGAGAGACTCACTTACTCTCTCACACACACACATATGTATGTATTTCTATACACAAAACCATGAAACACATATAAGCATATAGATGTGTATATATATATATTATTATATATATATAATATATATATAATATATATATATATATATATATATATATATATATATATATATATATATATATACATATACATATATACACACACATATATTTATATATATATATATATATTATATATATATATATATGTGTGTGTGTGTGTGTGTGTACATATAAATATAATTCGATACATTAAATACCACTGGGATCGATATATTCGACTGAATAACCCCCACCTCAAAATTGCTGCCCTTGTGCTAAAGTTTAAAACTTATTCTTTAATGATTTAACTCACATCTCTAGTATCTTCATTCAATGCGTATACTTATGAAAATCTCTCTCTTTATTCTACTATAAATACTTCAGATATTTCTGTTAGTCTTGTTCAGGTCTGAAATGTCTGCTACGTATTGTAAAGTCGATTGTATTCATTTAGTCATCCTCTGTTCATATATTAATGAATAGCGGGTTTAGTGTTTACCCATTTGTTAATAATTGACAAATGAATAAAATATTATCTAAAACTACCAATTAATTGGTGACTGTTAGTGAACTTTAAAGATGTGCTAGTTATCATTGGACTGTAACGAGATCTGCTTTTACACATGATCAAATTATTAAAATATGAAGTATATGCACTCAAGGCACAGAAAGTTGTATTCGGCTATTCAGTGGCAGTAGTGCGTAATAAACATAAAACTATTGATTTCAATCATAATAGTTATGATTTTAAATTTTAGAACAAAGCCAGCAATTTTGGGGCAGAGTGTTGTCGATTATATCGACTTCAGTATCTGATTAATACTTTATTTTATCGACCCTGAAATCATGAAAGAGTATTTGAATACAGAACGGAAAGAGGGAGAAGATATGGCGCTAAAAGTTTTGTTCACCACGCTAACGATTCTGCCACCTCGCTACCTTTAATGATAATTATTTCTACTCTAGGCGTAAAGCTTGAGATATTTTTGGGAGAAGGGTAAGTTGATTACTGCTAAACTGATACATATTTCTATCGTCTCCCAAATGATGAAAAGCCAAGTTGACTTCGGGAGAATGTGAATTCAGAACGAAAAACGGATGAAATGCTGTAAAGAAACTTGTCCGGCGTACTGACGATTCTCTCAGCTCGCCATATTTGTAAGATAATAATAATCTTTCTACTGTAGGCACAAGACCTGAAACCTTTGGAGGAGAGGACTTGTTGATTGCATCGGATCTAGTGCTCGACTGGTACTTATTTTTGTCGTTCCCCAAAAGGATGAATGGAAAAATCGAACTCGGCGGAATTTGAACTCAGAACGAAAAGACGGAGGAAATGCGACAAAACATTTTCTGAAGCGAGCTAACGAATTTTCCCGCTTGCCACCTTAATTATTTCGACAATAGATCGTCTCCACCAAGGGATATAAACAACAATAACAACAACGACGGCCCGTTTGAGCTCTAAATACACGTGTCTTTGGCATTGTAACTAAATGGTCGGAGCCTATTAGATACAAATATATTGGATACAGGCAGCACCTGTGATCAGACAAACCTGATGCAACTCTACCGGCCAAACCTGATGCAACTGTCAGATATGGAAAGCACATGTAAATATGTACACATACTCGCACATACATACACATGTACAAAAACTATATAAAAGTTTGCAAGGTATATCTAATAGTGAATATCGATTAGCTCATAGTAATTTTTTTTGTAGGGAGACGGAATATACATATTTTTTTTCAATTAGCTGTATTGCTAAATTTTTTTGTAGATACTTAACATAAAGGTTGATGAGTGCTCAGCCAGTTATTACCGGTGAATTATTAGGATTCTAATGAATGGAATATAATTAGCTTTTGACTGGGTATAGGCTGTAATAACGGTTACTCTAACCTACTGCATTATTCGAGGTCCCTCTCTCGAACGAAACCGGAAACTATTTTCAATTGTAATTGAATTGCTCGGGAAATTATTGAACACTGTAAAAGTGAGCATGGCAGGAACATATCGGAATTCTTTACTACATTTTTAAAAATGATAATTTAATTATAATAAAACAAATTATATTGCATTACAAGCCTATTATTGAACGAATAAAGGTCGTAAATATCTTTTCAAATGTACTTTTCTTTTACACGACTCTTCTTTTTAGTTTTTTATTCTGGAAATATTTTCAAAGACAACTTCACGTTATGACTTCATTTTCAGTTGAAAGTTTGATTTCTATACCATATTAAGGCTAGAAAACACCACGGACGGCAAAAAAAAAAAAAAAGAAAAAAATTACATACATTAACCCTTAATAGTAATAATGAATTTTGTTCTTGATAAAGTGAGTGGTGGTTTCATTTCTAGGTAATGTGAATTAATGCCTCATTACTTAGCTACCAGTTGCTTTTGTAACTAGTAAGATTATCGCGGGTTCATATATTCCAATTTAGTGTCAGCTGTGTACGTAATAATCTACATTTATCAAAACCAGTAGCGGTACATACAACCATCCCATCAACAATCAATATTTTTTTCAATGTTTGGGTTTTGCTATACTTTATACGAATTTTACCCAAGTCTCAAACAGAAATGTCAAGCAACAACAAAGTTTTGTATCATCTAAAGATGCTAATATGTGAGGTGCCGTGCAATAGAAAACACTGGTGTCTGTGGGAGAGGAAAAAACAGAATGGGTGAAGCTGCATTTTACATGGAGAGGAATTTACGTAGAATATGTAAGGTGCTCATGAATATGGTCTTTTGTAATTCACTTATTCCGGGACTGCCATGGATCTGGTCTACAAATTTGTTGGCTTCAATGCCAAACACAAAGACTACGTTGTATGGAGTAGATCTCATGTGCTAAAGTAAGAAGGAGCAAGTGATGAAGGCGCGACGTGGCATGTCACAATTCAGTCTTGTACAAATCAGTATGGTCCCATGCTGCGCGGTTTCAAGCAAATGTGTGCGTCTTTGTAGTAGCATTTTACTCGACTCATCAGAAAAAGTGATGGGTCAGAAAGAACTATGGACTTTATTGCCTACTGCGACTCTCGAATGAAGAAGCAAGGCGCTGAGAGAGGCAACTGAGATATGAGAAGTATTGAATGGTTGTGCAAGGGACAAATCGCCCGGTTCGGTTGGTATACCTTAGGAATCAACGGCATTATGCCAGAGCTGTTTGGCGACCGCTTCTCAAATGAACAATACAAGTGGCAGCAAAATGGAAGAAGAGTTATGCGAGCCGGGGTGTGTTAACGTTACTGAGACAAGGCGCCAGAAATAGGGATATTATACGGCTCATAACTCTGCTAAATGCAGAGTTTAAAATTTCGGTCAAGTTGTTAGCGAAGAGACTTACGCTTGTCGTAGGTGGTTTGGTCGGAGAAGCATAAACGTGCGATCGCTAATACATCCATCTACAAAAGCCTTCACCTCATGCATTACATGATAGAAGGAATGGGTGACAAATTTTTATCAGTGGGCCTCTGATCTTTTGGGATCAGTCAAAATCCTCGAGAGGGCCGACTTTCCTGCATGGCAGCAGTCCTAAAAGCAACTGGTTTCGGACCCATTTTCAGTGGTTTGATCGCAGTAATGTATAGTGGCACTTGCTCGGTGATCAAAGTAAACGACCACCTCTCGGAACCGTTCCATATCTCGTGCTCAATACGTCCAGGTTATCCTCTTTCATCACTTCTATACATTCTGACGCTCGAACATTTGAACACTTGAGTGGCATCCCTTCGAACTGGAATGCGAGGTAGCTGCATCGGATGATACCACCGTGATTGTGTCACACACTACAGAGAATTAGTCAATTCCATTTTAAAAGAATATGAGGCAATCTTAGGAGAGAAATCACTGTTGGACAGGCACTTGTTTACATATTCAGTCTTGGACACATTGAGGTAAAGACCTACACAATTTGAGGCTTGTTCAAGGGATTACAAAAGAGACTGGGCATTGGAGAGAGAATCACTGATAAGAGCGATGTCATCAGCAAAGTCAGTGTATGTTAAGTGCTCAGCTGGGTGTCTGGAACTTCTAGGTTTTATTTCAAAGCCCCTACCAGAAATGGTATCAACTGACATACTTAACACATTGTCAACGACAATGATGAAGAGAAATGGGGCGAGTGTGTCTCCCTGCAGGATTCCATACTCTCAAGAATACGCTCTTAAATATGGTTTCTGATTACAAATATCTTGGGTCATACATATCATCATCTGAAAAAGATTTTCTAACTAGAAAGGATATGGCCTGGTCAGCCTGTAATGATATGCATAATATCTGGTCATCAAATCTAAGTAGAGATTTCAAACTTAAAATATTCAAAGCCACAGTCGAACCAATTCTACTATATGGTTCAGAAACCTGGACGTTATCAAAGAAGCTTGAGAGGCGGTTGGATGGAACTTTCACTCGCCTCCTTATGAGAGCTCAAAATCTCTCGTGGAAGCGTCATCCAGCCAAAGTACAAATATATGGGAAATTACCACCTGTATCATCTCTTGTGAAAGGTAGGAGAGTCCAGTTTGCTGGACATTGTTGTAGAGCTGAAAACGAGATAATTTCTACTCTTCTCCTCTGGAAGCCATCTACTCGCGATACCGGAGGGCGCACACTCTCCTACCCTGATGTAATCTCCAGGGATACATGCATGCAGCAACAGGAGCTCTGTAATGCTATGATGGACCGTGAGGTCTGGCGTAACATAGTAAATTCCATTGTCTCGACCACGGTCGAACAATGATGATGATAGGAGAGAAATAAATCCGAACATGTCGCTAGGCTGCAGTTTGGCAATTGGAGAGCATAGTAGCTCGCTGAACAGACAAGCCAGTGAAAGTCATGTTTAGCTCGGACCTCCAGGTGGACAAGAACTGGCATGAGGTTACAAGCAGTGTGGCCGGTCTCACTCAGAAATGGGCTAACAGGAAATTATCCCTGAAAGGTCGAGCAGAGGTAGCGAATGCGTACATCGTCTTCCTAATAACTTAATGCCTGACAGGTGTGCCTTGCCGCAGTGCAGTTTTAGTGGAACTTATGTGTTAACTTTTCTGGTTTTCTGTGGAAAGGAGGCACCCCGCTGGTCAGGTGGTCCATTTGTTACCAACACCTTCTGGAACTCAGGCTTGGCATGCCATGGCTGCTGATCCACATCGACTCTCTATTGCTACGCCACATACAAATTTTCCTGTGCGGTGAGTGGGTGTCGCCTCCGTTTGTAAGACATCCCATTCCGCAGTTATTTACTTCGAAGATTGAGTGCCTGGCATCTAGAACGTCGTCAATCTTCCAGTCGGGCAATGCGATCGGTGGAAGTTCTAATTTAGCAATATCAAAAAAATCTAGTTATGGGTAAGTGTGCCGATGAGGATAAACTAGCTGGTCTGTTTCGGGCGACATTCGGACCTGATACTACCATTGTCAACTTCCAGGAATCCTTGCCATGGCAGTGCTACCAAGGAGTACTGCCGGTTCGAGATAAATCTACTGGCACGGAGGCGCTGTAGTTGTTCGAATAAACCGATTAAGGCAGTACCCCAGCATGGCCGCAGTCTAATGACTGAACCACATCTTTATATATAAAGTTGTATGTGTGAGACTCTGTCTCCTACGATTTAGATTCCTAACTACTTCCACATTTTGTGGTGCAGTTTAACCAAAAGCGGGTATCTTATAGTCGTCATTCATATCGAACCTTTCTGGGTACTAGCGCGCGTCTACGATGAGTCTACGATTTAAAAAAAAATTACCATCATTTTTCCGCATTTTTAATGATTTTTGCTCGGGTTATATAAGGGAAGTAACTTTCTAAAAATGCTTATATACTTATTTCCCTTACAAACCCGAGCAACGCTGGGCGATACTGCTAGTAAAAGATATTCGTACGAAAGAAGGATGGAACTGCCGCTGTGTACGCATTGTTCGATTTCGTGTGAATGACGAAAAGTAAGGAATTTTAATCGAAGTCGTGATGTAAGCAGCAATCTCAGGAAAAAGGAGTCGTTAAAGTTAATACACAAGTGTCAATTGGAAAACAGCTCTGGTTAAGTGATATTCCAGATAAAAAAAATATAACCTAATGATGTTTATCAATTAGTTGAGTTGGCTTTATTCTCAATATTTTCCCAATATTTCAGGTTCAGAAACAGAATTCTGTTGGCTTCAAAACAAAAATAATAATAATAATAATAATAATAATAATAATAATAATAATAATAATAATAATAATAATAATAATAATAATAATAGTAGTAGTAGAAGTAGTAGTAGTAATAATAGTAGTAGTAGTAGTAGTAGTAATAGTAGCAGTAATAATAGTAGTAGTAGTAGTAGTAGTAATAGTAATAGTAATAGTAGTAGTAATAGTAATAGTAATAATAATAATAGTAGTAGTAGTAATAATAATAATAATAATAATAATAATAATAATAATAATAATAATGATGATGATAATGATGATGATGATGATGATGATGATGATGATAATAATAAATCATAATTTTTCTATACTCGCCTGTATCTGTTGGCGTGATTAGAATTGTGAAATGGGCAGAATTTCAAAATTGATCGTAGAACAATACAAGTGGAAATTTACACTGTTCAATTTCGATCGTAATAGAAACCAGCTCCTGTTTTTATTCCTCTAGAGAAGCAAGTTACTCGAATCTATTGAATATTAACTGATGTTGATAATAATGTGGGTTGAAAATGACACACATACTGCGTAACAGTCGCTGAATCATCTCTTGTTTTGTTAGAATTAGCTGCCAAGTTCCTCTCATACCGCATCCTAACGAAGGATACACTGGCTGATGTAGTACTAGACTAGGTAGGTACAGGCGTCGCTGTGTGATTAAGAATGTTACTTCACAAACATGTAGTCTTGGGTTCAGTGCTACTTTGTAGCATCTTGGGCAAGTGTCTTCTACTATAGCCCCAGGCCGACCAAAATCTTGTGAGTGGATTTGGCTGACCGAAACTGAAATAAGCCCGTCGTATATACATACATATATATATATAATAAATTAATAAATAAAACATATGCATATATACATACATATATGTACATACCTACCTCTATATGTATATATACAGGCATATATGGGTACAGGACACCAAAAAATCGTCGAACACAATAAGAAACGAAAACATAAACACAACACCAAGGAACTGGACATTTTTCTTAAACAACGAAAAAATAGAGTACAGGACAAATAACACAAGGAAAATTCCCCTTCTTCAGTCGCTATGGTTTCATCTACTCTGCGTTTCGAAGGTAAATATATATATATATATATATATATATATATATATATATAATATATATATATATATATATATATATATCCATACATACATACACACACGCAGACACACACACATATACGAGGTACGTTCAAAGAGTATCAGTCCATATTTTTTCCCGCCCAAACTAATGCTGCGTGGAGAAAATCCTTTGTGTAGAATGTAACACCACTCTGCCTGAGCAATCCCGAAATTTTTCGCGTAGGTAGGCCGCGTCACTTTCCAGTTGTTTCGTCTAGAGTAAAGATATGTAGTGCACACTTATTGAATTATCAATTCTAATAAAGCATCGAGCAGATACACTGCATCAAGTTGTGCCAAAAGCTTCGTGATACTCGAGCTGAAACCATTCAGAATATTCTGCTGACTGTTGTTAATGACGCTATGGACAAAACCCAGATCAAGGAGTGGTACAGCCGTTTCAGACATGGCTGTATCTTAGTTGAGAGTGAAGCACGTTCAGGTAGGCCACCTCGAAGCCGAAACTAGGAGCCGATTGCGGAAGTTCATCGAATAGTCATGGAAGAACGTTATGCAACCATCCTGGAAATTGCCCACGAAGTGGGAATAAAGATTAGTGCAATCCATTTTAACGGAGCATTTGTTTATGTGGAGAGTGTAGGTGAAATTCGTTTCTACGTTACTGGCAGAGCAGCAGAAGCAAGTCCGCGTGGAAATCGTTCAGGACATGCTGGACTGTACAAACTGCGACCTAGATTTCATGAATTTAGTCATCACTACAGATGAGACGTGGGTTGATAGTCTCTGCTGAATGCGCTCGGTTATCTTGTGTGGAAATGAAAGTCTGACGAGCGCATAATACATCCTATGCTCACAGCCGGGAACTGACGCGAGAAACGTGGTGTCACCTTCAACCCAACGGATTTTTCCCACACGGTTTTAGTTTTGGTGGTAAAATATACAGTTGGATAATGTTGAATACATCTCGCACATATATATATATATATTATATATATATATATATAATATATATATATATAGAGCGAGAGAGAGAGAGAGAGGAGAGAGAGAGAGAGGAGAGAGAGAGAGAGAGAGAGAGAGAGAGGAGAGAGAGAGAGAGAGAGGGCATTATTATACATACATGCCACACGCTACGAAGGACATTAGTCATTTCTACCAAAAATTTTACTAATCCTACCCAATGCAATTTTTTCAAAGCAAGACATGTCTTGCTTTGAAAAAATTGCATTGGGTAGGATTAGTAAAATTTTTGGTAGAAATGACTAATGTCCCTCGTAGCGTGTGGCATGTATGTATAATAATGTCCTCTATATATAAATTAATATGTTCAATAAGAAAGAATTATTTTCGAAATTTTTCTCTTATGAGGTTTTTCACGCTATCTACCTGATAATTTCTTGTTAAGATTCCTTAGTAGGAAATTATCCTTAATTGTTATATATATATATATATATAATACTACAAAATTAGAAAATGGAGAAACATACTTAAATCAATCAAACATCAACCATCAGATGATACCCAATCAATACTTTATTACACCATTACATAACAGTAAAGGCATTATACAAATATATATATATATATATTATATATATATATATATATATATATTGGCCTGCTCGCTTAGCCAGCGGGGTGGCGTCATTCGAAGGCTAAAACAATGCGAACGCATTGTGACCAGCGATGTGTAAAACATCTGATGGTCTGGTCGGTCACGTGATCACGTGATATATATATATATATATATTATATATATATATACACATACATACATATATGTATATACGTGTGTGTATATATACATATACACTCATGTACACATGCATACACACACACATCTACGTTTGTGTGTCTTTCTGTTTGATGCTCATAAATTGAGAACAGGTGTTGATTTGTTTACATCCTTAGCATTTCGTTAAAAATGACCGATGGTATAAATATCAGGCTTTAAATGTAAGTTCTCGGGTCTCTCTGTTCGACTGGACCCATCAGGACGGTGCCCCAAGATACCTGCAGTTCAATAATTAAAACAAGTAAAAGATATAATATATATTGTCACCCTTTAGAAGGCATTTGATTATAGATATACCCTTTCAGCTTTTGACTCAAGTCTAACTATAGCCGCCTCCGGCAGCAGCAGCAGCACCACCACCACCACACCACCACCACCACCAACAACAACAACAACAATAACAACAACAACATCAACAGCGACTACGAAAGCAAACTGCAACTAACATCTACATAGTTCAAAGTACATGGATCCCGTCGTTCTTCATTCAACGATCAGTATAGATATGTTCGATCAACAGAACTACCATCGGCTCGTTGGATTAGTGTGTAAATGACTGAGTACTCCACAGACTTGTATACTCCTTATGTAATTCCCAGGCATGATTAATAACATGATTTGCAACTTCGAATTACATGTACAATTCATCTGATAAGCATTCGCAGTTTCTCCTCTCACCAGTTTCACAGACAAGATTGGGATCTATTCGCAGTTATGGTAAAAGACATTTGTCCTGCTACATTTATCTTTGTTATGTTTGCTAAATGGTACGTACAATTTAATATATTTACATCTTCATAATTAGCTACCACACACCAGGATATATACAGAATCATCGTAAGAGTGGTATTTACTACAATGTCATATCTGAAACCTCTAAAAATGTTAATAACAGAATGTACTTTAGGGAAATGAAACTAACACATTGCTCTCAGTATGATAACATTAACAAATGTAGACTGTACTCGTATCGAGGAAAAATAAATATTGCTCAACATTGCTTCAGTCAACTAAACTATGTCAAGAGTGACAGCTCAAACTGAAACAGAAATGTGTTGACACACCTTGAATCCCAGTAAGTTTAAATTACAAACAAGCATGTGATGAAGTGGAAATCGAGACATATTCCTTTCTTATTAAAACCTCCTCGTAGTCATTCACATGCCTGCCAAATCAACAGAGAGGAAACAATAAATGTTTATACAGAGGGTGTACATACGCTGTTATGATAGGACAGACTTACGGGACAGCACTTTGAGATACGACCCTCATGTAAAATAAATATTAAAGTAATCGCTGGTTAAAAGACTTGATACCGACGACGTCGGGCAAGTCAGCACATTTGGAAATGGTTACAGCATTGCTACGTTCTGTATTTGTTGATATGTTAGAAATAAAATACAAACAAAGAATCAGTTGAATAAATGCCAATTATCTCTTTTAATTTAATTCCATTCGGCTTAAAACATTTCAATGAGTTCTTCTCCAAATGATTATTATCTAACTTCTCATTTGGCAATGGCTTTAGTTTTCCAACAGCAATTAGCAAACACAACACGCTATTTTCAAATATGCAAACTAATTATTACGAACTAAATATATTACAATGATGGTAACCTCTCTCACATTTTTTATAAATATTTCTATATTTTTCTCTCTTTCGTTTTATCCCCTCTTCCTGTCTCTCTTCCCTCTCAACTCCTCAATCTTTATGTTCGAGTGTCATATTACTATCATTAGACTTGGAACAAAGCCGAATTTATGTAATGGTCTATAGAAATATATTTGTACAAACATATCTTATTGACCATCGATACATAATACTAGAAATTCACCTTGACAGTTTTCAAACGTAGACTCTAAGGAGAAGGAACTAAACGGCCTAAATATTTAATGCAGCACCGTACTATATCTTTTAATTTCTACCTTACCAAATTGCCGACGTAATTCTGTGTCCTTTTCTGCATATTTTCTTTTTCTGTTAATTTACGCAGTATCCGCTTTCTCTATATGAGCGTGTTATCAGAAAAAAGAAATGTCCGTTTCCAAGTCGTTGCAATATAGCTTAATACACATAAACAAAACAAAAAAACGAATAGATAAAAATATATATATAAAAAAGAAATAATGACGAGTTTTCGATAAATAACACACTGAAGATTTAAAACCTAAAAAAGTGTTCATTCTCAATGCCGATTTCGGTAATAACTGAATGCTAAATATATTACATTAAAAATATACGCCTGATGGTCGGTTTGTAGGAAACCCTGAGCTTGGATGATACAATATACAGAGACACAGAAAGAGGCAAAGACATATACGCACAGCACAGTATGTATTCATATGTATGTGTGTATACAAACACCAAACACACGTTCACAAATACACACACGCATATAATACAAAGGAATCGTTGATATATATATATATATATATATAATATATATATATATAATATATATATATTATATATATATATATATATATATATATATATATATACATACACACACACCTCTGCATATCCACAAACACAGCCACATACACATACACAGACCACACATATTTATAACACGTACTGGCGTGTTAGCTGCACTGAGGTATTAACAAGAAAACACATGTGCTCATTTAAATTCACACCAGTGCTTTGTTTATATTTTGTTTATATTCACTGTTCAATCTAATGTTTATTTTCACGAACAGTTGTTCATGTTTGTAAAATTAAATAACACAGCATGGAATTTACTACAACATTACTTTTGCGAGCAACAATGCGCAAAACTCAGCGTTTAGAAAAGAACAAATAAAATATATAATACAACTGCATGTAATACACTTGTGATGCTCTTACATTTTCCAAACGTATATAAAGAGGGTAGGATTCGAATTGTAACTACAGCCTGATTAGCTGTACTCTTAAAAAAAATATCTACATACTTGTTTAATTAAATTAAGGATTTCCCCTCCTTTCTTGCTGAAGAATATTTCCATACACCAAATTAAAACATAGGCAACTAATTTTATTAAAACCTGAACAAATTTTCCACAAATTTTTATTTTTAATTTCCAATACAAGAATTATATGATTAAGAATGAAAATGTAAAATATTAGGAAAGTAAAAGTTTGTTAATACATTAATATAAACATAGCCGTCATCCGCAAGCAAGTATGACCTGATATCATGGACCATGTTTTCGCTAATTATTTTAGATATCTATGTAGTCGTGATCAGACCCAGATACCATTTCATCAACCATCCTTTGACCCAGCGAGACGTTCAGAATGTGATGAGTGTGTGTGTGTGTACAGACGTCACTAAAGTGACAAAAGGGTACTAATCATCACTAATATTGCTAGAAATTAGAGTCAAACTAACTCAATAGCTACGTAAAGCACCGTCTTAATGGCTGACAAGCTAGGTCCCTTTGTCCCTTTAGTGACATTTATGTTTCTGCCTTTATGTTGTAAAATTGCGAATAAGCCACCCATATTATTTATGCTGGTGGTGTTGAAATTCTAATGAAGGCAGCTTGGATCTAGTTTAGAAACCGGCTCTTGCTATATTGGCAAGAAATCTTGATAAAATAACTGAATAATGACCTACATACATGTATACATACATGCATAAATAATATATATATATATATTTTTTTTAGTTTCAGCTCAGAGCTGCGGCCATGCTGATGCACCGCCGTTTTGTCCTACACTGTTATTGCGACGAACCTCGTCTAATATGTGGCACTTGGTGAAGAATGGAGTTTGATACAGCTACTCTCATTTGCACCTCTTGCCGTGAGGTACGTTCATCTGGGACTCTTGACAGGAAGATGTCCAGCTTTGATTTAAAAACCGCTACATCTACTTTGTGCAAGTTCCTCAGACTCTTTGGGAGAATATTAAAAAGCTGTGGGCCCTTGAAACCCAGGCTGTTGCAGAAGCTGGTCCTGAAGCGTGATGGCATTGCTGGGATCTTTGGCACTATGCAGTGTCGTCCCGTTCTAGCATTGGTGTAGCTTACAATGCCAAAATTTGGCACAATTCCTTCCAGGATCTTCCAGACATATATTACTGCATACCTCTCCCGTCTTCTCTCCAGGGAGTAGAGTCTTAGCTGTTTCAAACTTTCCCAGTAGCTGAGCTGTTGCAAAGAGACGATCTTCTTTGTGAATCTTCTCTGGATTGCTTCAAGGTCTGCTGTTAATTTTACACTGGTGGGTGACCATAGCTGTGAGCAGTAATCCAGGCGACTGAGGACGAATGTCCGCCAGAGGATCATCATGGTTTCCTTATCTCTGGTTCTGAATGTTCTTAGGATCCACCCAGCCAGTCGTCTGCACTTTGTCACCATCCTGGTAATGTGCACATGGAAAGAGGTATCATCACTCATGTCGATACCCAGGACCCTCACAGACTTAGGCTCTGGGATTGAAATTCCCTGTGGACCGGTGTATCCTGTAAGTTTAATATTCAGTTTTGGATGCTGGTAGCGCAGGGCCTAGAATTTTTCAGCATTAAACTGCATATTATTATCCTCAGCCCATCTGTAGATTGAGTCCAACTCCTGCTGCAGGTGTGCAACATCGCTGGGGTTCTGTATTTTCTGCGAGACTTTCGTATCGTCTGCATAGCTGGCCAGAGTGGCTATCCGGGCATTTGAGGGCATATCTGAGAGGGCCACTATAAAAAGCAGTGGTCCCAAGACAGTGCCCTGTGGAACACCGCTCACTATTTGTGTGTTCATAGAGGTGGCTCCATTAACCACTACTGCCTGACTCCTATCTTTCAGGACGTCATGCAACCACACTCCAAGTTTTCCAGCTATGCCGAGGTCACGTAGTTTGTGGCATATCATACCATGATCCACCTTGTCAAAAGCTTTTGCAAAATCAAGGTAGATTACGTCCACATTTGATTTGTTGAGTAACGGCCTCAATACCCAGTCATAATGCTGTAAGAGCTGGGTCAGGCAGCTCCTACCTGGTCGAAAACCATGCTGGGTATTACTCAGCAAGTTATTTTCCTCAAGGAATGCGATTAGTTTCTTTCTGACTATCCTTTCCATGACTTTGCTGATGTGTGAAGTCAGAGAGATAGGCCTATAGTTTTTGGCATCTGCTCTACTTCCCCCTTTATGTATTGGGCATATTATTCCCTCCTTCAGCCTGCTTGGCAGTTTGCCATTCGCAAGAAAGCTCTGGAAGAGAATCTTGAGGGGTTTTGCCAGGGCATGCTTACACGCTTTGAGGAGGATGGCTGGGAAACCGTCTGGACCAGCAGCTGAGTTTGTGTCCACTTCATCTATGGCTAGTAGGACATCTTTTTCGCTAATGTCAATACATTCTATTGTAACCGCCTCGCTGGTTATAGGTGAGGCGGCAAAGAAGTCCACTGGTTCGTTCACTTGTCTGTGTTCCAACGGGGTGGTAAAGACACTTTTGAACTGGCCATTACTGTCTTGAGGGTGCCATTCTTTTGGAGGAGGGGTCCTATCTTTTAGTGCACTGAGACTGTTTCTTTCGCGTAATGAAAGGAGGCCTTTGGGTTTGATTTAATGTTTTTTATAACCCAGGCTTCTTTGTCTGCTTTCTCCTTCACATAGGACTGTTGCAGCCTTTTTCCGATATCCATCAGTGTTGTTTTTAGGCGGGACGTTTCGCTACTTTTGGGATGTTGGTTGAGACGATTTGCAACCTTCGTCGTCTCATGAGGATCTTCCTGTCTCTTGGAATCTTGCTCCTATTTGTTTTGGCCTTGTGCTCTGGGACATATTTCTGGCATACGGCTTGCACAGAAGACATGAAACATTCTAGTTTCATGCCAATGTCTGGTGTGGAGACACATTCCGGCCAGTCCTCTCTGAGGATCTCTTTTTGGATCGATTTCCAATCTGCTTTGTGGAAGTTCAGATTGGAGAGATTTCGGGTGCTTCCTTTAGGCTGTATGTCTCTGGTCACTTTCGGCCAAAAAATAGACAGCTCTATTATGTTGTGATCCGAAACTGATGTCGGTGTCACTTTCTGTCAACTTATTGCCAGAAAGAATCATTGAAATGAGTCATTGATGATGTATGACTCCCTTGTATGACTCTTGAGTCCGAACAAAGATTTGCACACTCTATTGCATGAAGAACAGCTATGCTGGTTGCCAGCGCGAACAGGTGCCACAGAATGAAATCTTTTGTCATGCCTTTTCAATCCTCCAACTGAAAGGCAGAACATTCCACAAGTTGAACATGTTCAGTTGTGTACAATAACCGTATCACACTTTGCAAGGAGTTGATTGCCGTGAGTTCTCTGATAGTTGATCAGGACTGCACGACTCAAGCATTTCTTCCCACAAATCACACACAAAAGCAACACTCCTTCACTTCCCACAGGTTAATTTTTCTAAGCCTTCTCTTGTATTTCTCGTGCTTCATCCCTTCTCTTCCAAACTTCGAACAGCCACTGTGCACTCTTCTCGTCGATCCATTTCGGTCTTGCACACCTCTTTCTCTCTCTTCCAATCAATATCTGAAACTTCTACCTGTCTCAGAGCAATTTTGAGGCAGCCCTTGAACCTTATTTTCGGATTATGTGCTGGCCTTCCACCATTTTCTAGCTCACCAAGCATGCATGCATGCATGCATACATACATACATACATACATACATACATACATACATACATACGCACACATACATACGTGCATGCATTCGTACATACGTACATAATACATACATACATACATACATACAAAGACATACACACATGTTTACATATGTATATGGGTACATAGACTTATACACATGTGTATGTCTATATACATACATACGTATACATATATATAAAAAGCATATATATGTTTTATATACATACTTACATATGTATGTATGTATCTATCTATAGATAGAGCGGCTGTGCGGTAAGTGGCTTGCTTACCAACCACATTCTTCTGAGTTCAGTCCCACTGCGTGGCACCTTGGGCAGGTGTCTTCTACTATAGCCTCGGGTCGACCAAAGCCTTGTGAGTAGATTTGGTAGGCGGAAACTGAAAGAAGCCCGTCGTATATATGTATATATCTCTCTATATAAACGGCAGTTTGTCTGTGCGTGTTTCTGTGTGTCTGTTTGCTTGTACCCTCACCCTGACCACGGCTTTCAACCGATTCTGATGAAACTTGACACACACATTTCCCAATGTCATAATTCAAAACTAACGCAGCGAAAATTTTGAAAAGTTCCCCCAGTTCTGAAAAAAATCGATAAATTCGACATGGGGTCGAGAATCAGGAACACAAACCACAAACTGTGTAGGGGACGCAACTCCACCTTTTTTAACTATCAAAAAAAAATTACCATCATTTTTTTCCATTTTTTTGCTGTTTTTTGGCTATAACTCTCTAAAAATGCTTTATAGTTATTTCCCTTACAAACCTGAGCAACGCCGGGCGATACTGCTAGTATATATATATATGTGTGTGTGTGTGTGTATGTATGTGTGTTTGTGTGTCTGTGTTTCTCCCCCCAACATCGCTTGACATCTGATGGTGGTTTGTTTACCTCCCCGTAACTTAGCAGTTCAGCAAAAGAGACCGGTAGAATAAATACTAGGCTTACAAAGAATAATTCCTGGGGTAGATTTGCTCGACTAAAGGCGGTGCTCCAGTATGGCTACAGTCAAATGATTGAAACAAATAAAAGAGTAAAGAATAAAGAGTATATATATATATATATATATATATATACTCTTTTACTCTTTTACTTGTTTCAGTCATTTTGACAGCGGCCATGCTGGAGCACCGCATTTAGTCGAGCAAATCGACCCCGGGACTTATTCTTTGTAAGCCCAGTACTTATTCTATACGTTTCATTTTGCCGAACCGCTAAGTGACGGGGACGTAAACACACCAGCATCGGTTGTCAAGCAATGCTAGAGGGACAAACACAGACACACAAACACATACACACACACACATATATATACGACAGGTTTCTTTCAGTTTCCGTCTACTAAATCCACTCACAAGGCATTGGCCGGCCCGAGGCTATAGCAGAAGACACTTTCCCAAGATGCCACGCAGTGGGACTGAACCCGGAACCCTGTGGTTGGTTAGCAAGCTACTTACCACACAGCCACTCCTGCGCCTATATTTATAAAGTAGATATACGTATATTCGTGTGTCTATTTATATCAGACATCAAATGCATACAATGCACGAATCAGCATTTTAATGAAGTACGTTTAACATACATCAATTTACTGTATACATTCTGTCTATTTTGGAGGGAATAATCGAATCTCAAACATCTCTTTACATAGATATAACGAGAATTTTCCTTGAATAATCACCATCTGCCTTTTTACTGTTCAGCAAATTCTCTGAAATAGTATGCTACGCATATGCTCACTTCACTCATGTCATAATCATTCGATGGTAGACAGTCATCAGTCACTATGTTTAACAAAATAATCTGGATCAAATTTATTAATTATATTGTATAGCTTCCCACTCTTTCGAAAGAAAATACTTTATTTATACTTACTCATTACATGAAACCTCGTCGCCAAAACTTATCGTTTCGTTCTATTATAAATATATAACAAACGACACCGGAATTCCACATGAAATTCGCTGATTTTCTGTTATCGTATGTTACTGCTTCAATGAAGAGATCATTTTCTTCTAAAGGTATATATACTGTGTGTCACGATTCTAATAGCTATATCTTGTCATAACATTGGAATTGAACAACTTGTAATTTCAACATATCACCTTTAAACAGATTATGTATTTTTAATGATCATTTAAATAACAACAACACGAATTTTAGAAAGAAAATGGTGAAGGTTACAACAGCCACAAGAATTAACTATCTCGTATTACATTTACTGCGTCTCATCACACAGAGACTCCATAACAAACATTTTACTCAATTCTGCTCAGAACTTCCAAACATCTTATTTTAAAAATATAATATAATCGTGAATGCTGAGATCAACTTACTTCATATTTCATATGAAATTTGGTATACTGTGTTATTGTTTAGCCACAGACCTATCCTGAACTTGTACCACAAAGGTATTCCATTCAAAACCATCCCGCTATTCTTATGACAACTGGCCAAACTTATCTAATTTCCATTTAGAGCGACTCTCTGGAACTGTGGTATCTCTTCAGCTAATACAATCACACATACACGCACACAAAGAAACACATACATCCACACACACATATACACGCATATATATATATAACAATAGGGTAATAAGAAATTATTATTACCAGTGGCCTAGCACAAAAACGAATTAGTCATTAGACTATATATTATTCACATAGAAATACAATAAGAGGCTTCCAAATGAGAAAGCCTTGTGCTAGAAAGAGCCGTAGAAAACTCAAACCACCAAATAAGGATAAATTCTTGAAAGTAATGAAAATTAAAAACGTTTACCATCTCAATTATTTCCCAGACCATGTTTTCTAACTATTTCCAGCAAAAAAATATTCGCTGAAGGCAAATTTCATCAGTGGGACAGCCTTTAGATTTAAATATACACACAGCCATATCCACATGTAAAACTAACTGCCTGTATATCCTAACTTTCCATACCACTGCGCAGACGCAGATTATACCCGGCGACAGAGAGGATGCCGGTAAAAGTTTTCGGACAAATTTATCAAAGGAAATTTAAACATAATAAATAACAATAGGGTAAAAAGAAATTATTATTACCAGTGGCCTAGCACAAAAACGAATTAGCCATTAGACTATATATTATTCACATAGAAATACAATAAGAGGCTTCCAAATAGGAAAGCCTTGTACTAGAAAGAGCAGTAGAAAACTCAGACCACCAAATAAATTCTCGAAAGGAATGAAAATTAAAAACGTTTACCATCTCAATTATTTCCCAGACCATATCTTCTAACTATGTTCAGCAAAAAAATATTTGTTGATGGTCAGTTTCATCAGTGGGACAGCCTTTAGATTTAAATATACACACAGCCATATCCACATATAAAACTTGCGTCTGCGCAGTGGTCTCAAAAGTTTGGATATACAGGCAGTTAGGGATTGCAGAACAGCGCTACAATATATAGAGGAATAATGATGCGTACTACGTATGAAACTATCGAAGATTATGTAGTGGAATGTCTACAAAGACAGACCAGTGTGTGTGCACAACAAACACCATAGGCAAAAAATATGGAAAGAAACAGCATCTTTCTGTACACCTACATAATCCCACACTCTGATAAGTCACAGAAACGGAGTCCATACGGGAAACTGAATCCTCCTTCGTCACAATGAAACAGCGGAATAACACCCTTCATCAACCGAAGTAGACCCAAACATATTAATGATAGGAATAATCTTTAACATTAAGCTGGACATAGACCTTAGGCAAGCTGACCACACATTCTTTCTGAAATATAGAAATATCTAATAAACAGACAGTCGAAGCATGTAAAGAATGCAATTTGAAAATAAGTGTGTAGAATGCAATATCCTATCACCTAGTAAAAAGATGACCACATTGGATGACTATCAAATTGGAGATGTAGTGTATTTCTAAGCCATGACGTATCAGATGTCACAGAGGATGTGAAAAGACAGATTGCACTGCCTTCTACTGTTTTCGAAAGGCTAACCAATGCAATGTTGAATAGGCGTGTTATTAGCGACTTACTCGAAATCAGACTGTATAATGCCTATATGTTTCCAACTACAATCTACGCCTCAGAAGAATGGGTCATAAAACCTGTGAGCACAGGTGTTTTTAGAAGTGTTTAGTAAATATATTTACTGTCTATACTAAAAGTTTCACTACAAACAAACGTAGAAAAGCTTATTTACGAAGTTCTCTTTGCTTCGCCGACATGAACACGGAGGCAATCAAAAAGAGGTCTGAAATAATTCGCAGAGTATTAAATGCTTTGACCAAATAATACGTTACGCAAGTGTTATGCCTAGACTAGCAAAGTCCTTGCCCACAAAGTATATCTAGATCTGTGAAGTCATAGTACAACTCCTCACAACAAGAACAGAGCAGCCAACAGGAGTGGCAGGGGCCCAGACAGCAGGAGGAAAAAGGGGGAAAGAAAGAGAGAGAAGGAAAGGGTTTGAAGACACATATACATTAGTGTAAAATAATAAATACTAACTGATGATATATACATGAAGCGAGCCGAAGACGACCGTGAAATAGGAGAAAAGCCAGCAAAATTTGGGTGTTAAGGCATTAAGGGTCGGGTGAGAAGCTGTAATATGATATTTATGGTCAGTGACAGTGGGTAGAGGAAGTAAATTGGTGTCAGCTAGACTGGTTTATTTCAGAGACTAGAGAAAATGTGTAGGCAATTATAGTGTAATAAATTATACTAGGATTAGAAAAATGGGTAGCAGAGAATGAATCGAAGAAAAAAGGTAATTGAATAAATAAATAATATATTCATAAGTAATTAAGTGCAGGGACGGGTTATAGCAAGCCCTTGCTAAAGGTTAAAGTTCAAAGCGAGGAAGGGAGAGCCACCAACAGAATTAAAGTGGATAGTGATTGACTTTGGCGGATGGTAGTAGGGAACTCAAATGATCAGTACTATGGGACGATGTTTTGTGATTATTTTATTTGGTAGAAGAAAATAGATGTAAGATGTTGATATAGAGACAAATGGGATATTTGGGATAGTGGAATGCACTTGTAATAAGAGAAAGAGTGTACCTGGAATGGAATTGTTATTGTTACAAATGATACGTCAGGGAATATCGGGTAGTCGTAATTGTGTAATAGTCATTATTTCAATTATGAAGTTTGAGGAATAAAAGAGTTTCCTAATAAATTACCTAATAATGAATAATGAGTGGATACCAGATCGGATATTGAAGTAAACCAGTAGGTGGCAGTTGTCTATTTATTAACTATTTAGAATGTTATATGTGGCGTTAGCATAATTTACTAAGATAGTAAACTCGCTATTATATAGGCTTGTGCAAGAAGTTTGGATATGTACAGGGTGTTCAAAAAGTCTCTCCACAGTAAGTATTCTATTGCAAAATAGATACTTATAAGATGGTATAAGACTACAAAAGAATATATTAGATGTTTACAAGACATTAAAATACTTTATAAGAGATGTTGAAAGTGTTGTCCTCCATTTTCAATACACAAGTTGACTCTTCTAAATATGTTTTGAAATACATCTTGGCGAGTCTGACTCATGGAGAGTCAAGATGAGAAAATTCACTGCGGAGAGACTTTTTGAACACTCTGTACCTTCATTATCGTGTGCTGCACCAATAACAGTAACTTTGTATGAGGATCATTTATTTAGTGGATTAGGAAAGAAACTCGCCAGAATGTGTAGGCTGCTATTTTATGGGTTATAGTCAAATCGCAAATGCGTAATACTAGGTCAAACTATACAGATGAATAGTTCCTTCAATATCGAATAACATTCAAAATTACATAGTATTCAAATAATGTTAACAAGGTTTATAAGTAATAAGGAATAGCATGTATAGGAAAAGGAAAAATGTAAAAGATAACTCAAGCGATTAAGTTGATCAATGAACTAAGTGTTTACATAAGAGAGAGGTGGTGGGACTGAGTTTGTTTTGTCGAGCGTTAAGACCTAGAATAGAGGTTATGGAATGTCCTTAAAATATCTAAAAGTACAGGTTACTATGTGGATACGAAAGACGAAGGTTCACTCTATTAATAATTAGATTTTCACTATTCGATTGCTTTAATATTTCATACAGCTCCACGCAGCATAGTCTGCACCCGTCTCTGCTACTGGAATATGGTTTTGCAACCTTAATTATCTCCCATTTCAAATCGAATCTAACATTTTCATCTTTAAGTTCTCAAATCTTCGTGGTCAGAGAAGACCTACCTTCCCTATGCCTTAATTTGAAGGATCATAGATGGTTGCGTAAAAGCGCTGCTTCAGATTTATAGAGCAGCCTATAATAGCATAAGTATTAGTCTCCGTCACCACACTACACCTATAAACTACATTTTCGGCGAAGGATCGACCTGAGAGCGGACATAAGCTTTTAACTAAGCAATTGCTCTCATTATTTACCATTACATAATTTTTATTACGACTGCGCCTTCCTATAATACTTGGGCTTATAGGATCAAGATTGTGTGAATTAACACTGTTGCTACCAGGCGTATTATTACTGGGGTCATTACCATTACAATTAGTTGTCAAGCCCGGAGTAATTGCATATATTTAGTAAAAAAGGCAAAAAAAAAGTTATGCTTTGGCTGAGATATTTTGGAAGAATAACCTGTTAATAACCTAACAATATGTCTTTTTTACACCTCTGGAGAGATTTTGCTCCCCAAAATGTTTCAATTTAATAGAATTTAATTCATTTGTGCAAAATCAAAACAGCTGTAAGGGAACACGTTGAATTGTTGTAGTTAATAAATTACATTAACGCTACTTCTCCATTTTCTGGATTTTAATTTGAATTTTAATCAACAAAGTGTTATGCTAAAACCTATTACTTTATGAATATTACTATTCACAACAAAATAATAGGTAACAAACCAGTAATTCATTGGATATATTCTTTAAGGTGGTTCTTTTTAACCTCTTATATATATATATATATAATTGTAAGTATGTATGTGTGCGCGTGCGTGTGTGTATGTAAATATAGGAGCAATATATATATATATATGATAGATCTCCGTCGTTCGTCGACGATGTTTGAATTGTTCCTACATTTATATATTGAATTGCTCCTATATTTACATACACACAGACGCACGCGCACACATACGCACTTACAAATATATATATATACATATATATATATATATATATATACTAAGCAATAAGGGTTTAGCAACGAGTTGCCTTACCACATACCGAATTTAGAAATAGCAGTCAAAGGGTTATAGCTATTTCTTCTACTAAAAAGGGAGATCTCAGTAAAAACAGCATTTGGAAGGCAGACACAAACAGGTAAGAGAGAATGAATTGACTGCAATCTATCATACATTTTTTTAGTTATCCACGGACGTACGTTTCGAAATCAAGTTTTTAGGAAAGCATAAGAATTAAATATTAAATATTAAATAATTCTATCTTACCGAAACTTCTTTTCTCTTCAGCGTAGAATACTATAATCATAAATGATTATATATTGAATTTTGAGATACCAGAAGGCACCAACTCAACTCAGTATCAGAGCGAGCTAGAATCCGCAACTGGTATCACCGAATTCAATTTGTGAATGAAACGATTGTGTCAACAGCCCCTTCCCACCCGCGTGTAGCCAAAACAAGATGCTGTGGTCATCTACTGAGATAAAATATGGTTATCCGTAATAATGAAGGGTGAAATTAATTAATTTGGAAAAATTATCAATTACACCAAGTAGTCTTCGGCATGTAAAAGCCTCATTCGAGGAAAATTTAAGTAATACTAAGCAATAAGGGTTTAGCAACGAGTTGCCTTACCACATACCGAATTTAGAAATAGCAGTCAAAGGGTTATAGCTATTCTTCTACTAAAAAGGGAGATCTCAGTAAAAACAGCATTTGGAAGGCAGACACAAACAGGTAAGAGAGAATGAATTGACTGCAATCTATCATACATTTTTTTAGTTATCCACGGACGTACGTTTCGAAATCAAGTTTTTAGGAAAGCATAAGAATTAAATATTAAATATTAAATAATTCTATCTTACCGAAACTTCTTTTCTCTTCAGCGTAGAATACTATAATCATAAATGATTATATATTGAATTTTGAGATACCAGAAGGCACCAACTCAACTCAGTATCAGAGCGAGCTAGAATCCGCAACTGGTATCACCGAATTCAATTTGTGAATGAAACGATTGTGTCAACAGCCCCTTCCCACCCGCGTGTAGCCAAAACAAGATGCTGTGGTCATCTACTGAGATAAAATATGGTTATCCGTAATAATGAAGGGTGAAATTAATTAATTTGGAAAAATTATCAATTACACCAAGTAGTCTTCGGCATGTAAAAGCCTCATTCGAGGAAAATTTAAGTAATACTAAGCAATAAGGGTTTAGCAACGAGTGCCTTACCACATACCGAATTTAGAAATAGCAGTCAAAGGGTTATAGCTATTTCTTCTACTAAAAAGGGAGATCTCAGTAAAAACAGCATTTGGAAGGCAGACACAAACAGGTAAGAGAGAATGAATTGACTGCAATCTATCATACATTTTTTTAGTTATCCACGGACGTACGTTTCGAAATCAAGTTTTTAGGAAAGCATAAGAATTAAATATTAAATATTAAATAATTCTATCTTACCGAAACTTCTTTTCTCTTCAGCGTAGAATACTATAATCATAAATGATTATATATTGAATTTTGAGATACCAGAAGGCACCAACTCAACTCAGTATCAGAGCGAGCTAGAATCCGTTTGTGTCTGCCTTCCAAATGCTGTTTTTACTGAGATCTCCCTTTTTAGTAGAAGAAATAGCTATAACCCTTTGACTGCTATTTCTAAATTCGGTATGTGGTAAGGCAACTCGTTGCTAAACCCTTATTGCTTAGTATTACTTAAATTTTCCTCGAATGAGGCTTTTACATGCCGAAGACTACTTGGTGTAATTGATAATTTTTCCAAATTAATTACGTTCACCCTTCATTATTACGGATAACCATATTTTATCTCAGTAGATGACCACAGCATCTTGTTTTGGCTACACGCGGGTGGGAAGGGGCTGTTGACACAATCGTTTCATTCACAAATTGAATTCGGTGATACCAGTTGCGGATTCTAGCTCGCTCTGATACTGAGTTGAGTTGGTGCCTTCTGGTATCTCAAAATTCAATATATAATCATTTATGATTATAGTATTCTACGCTGAAGAGAAAAGAAGTTTCGGTAAGATAGAATTATTTAATATTTAATATTTAATTCTTATGCTTTCCTAAAAACTTGATTTCGAAACGTACGTCCGTGGATAACTAAAAAAATGTATGATAGATTGCAGTCAATTCATTCTCTCTTACCTGTTTGTGTCTGCCTTCCAAATGCTGTTTTTACTGAGATCTCCCTTTTTAGTAGAAGAAATAGCTATAACCCTTTGACTGCTATTTCTAAATTCGGTATGTGGTAAGGCAACTCGTTGCTAAACCCTTATTGCTTAGTATTACTTAAATTTTCCTCGAATGAGGCTTTTACATGCCGAAGACTACTTGGTGTAATTGATAATTTTTCCAAATTAATTAATTTCACCCTTCATTATTACGGATAACCATATATATATATATGTATATATATATATATGAATATAGTCAATATATATATATATATGAATATAGTCAATATATATATATATATATATATATATATATATGTGTGTGTGTATATATATATACATATGAATATAGTCAATATATATTATATATATATATATATGTGTGTGTGTATATATATATATATATATGAATATAGTCAATATATATATATATATATATATATATATATACAGAGAGAGAGAGACATACAGACAGACAGATGCGTGTGTGTAGAATGTATGTATTTGTGTGTGTTTATGCATGTAGGAATGTATACATATTTTTGATCTGCTTATATATATTTCTTGGTATGTTTGCGTGTGCTCTTCTAATCTTGTGCTTGTATCCCTTGTTAAAATACCATGAATTGTTTGTACTTTGATGATAAATAAAAGTAAATTGCAGAAATTGCTCGCGTCATTAAGATCTTTTGTATTAACACATTTCTGTTTTGATTCTTAATTGTAATTATCAGTAATTTATGTATAATATATGTAAGTATATATAGACATATAAAGAATTTAGTTTAATAACAAAGGATGATGGTGTATATATCTAGTCGTTTAATGTACTCAATGACTTATATGAATTTATCGCGTGGGCGATTACTTAGAGATGTCTTTTATTGTGTAATCATTATTTATTTTGAATTACTTAGATTCGTTAGAGTGTTGGATAGAAAACCTCACAGCATTTGTGAAACTCACTACGCTATGTGTTCAAATTCTGCCGAGATCAATATCCTATTTTACCTTTCGGGGTCGATAAAATGTTGTCGCTCCAGGGCACTGGATTGGCGAAACTGTTAGAGCGTCAAATATGCATAATTTGTTCACGCTCAATGCGGTCTGACTGCAATGATTATGATGACACTGGTGTCCAAGGATAGGATTTTCCCTTCTCTAAACATCTATGATATATATAGATATGTGGCTTGTGTGCATGGACAACTGCCTGTATCGTTTGCGTAGATACATAGTCAAAGTTGACCGGCGCTGGCATGTCCTAACTTCTGTCATTCGAGTGGGAAGGTTTTGTTAATCTCTTTGTAGTAGATTTTCTTTGGAACGCCTAATTCCACCACCGGCTAAGTGAGCCACTAAACGTATATTTATAAAATTTGTAAAACAGTTTTTAAAATAAGATTTTGTACATAAAGATTAATTCTAATACCTCGTTTAATCTAAGAACATACTTTTTTCTATTTTATTCCTTCCATAAATTAATCATGAGCATCTTATTCATATGATAAATTTACATAAGTTATGAAGAGGAATTACATGTAGATCTCAGTGTGAACGTTTCTGAAAAATCAATTGTGCTTACTGTAAATAAGGTGGAAGTATAGCTAGCTAGGTTACCAATAAGGTAGCAATTGCATAACCTTTTTACTTTTTAGACAGGTAGCATACATCAATCTTTCCTTTTGTGTGTGTAATGGCTGTGGCGAAAAAACGGTGACCATATAATGTTTATTAATTATAATTATATAGCGGTATCTTCGTGAAAAGGATTCGAATCATGCCAGAATGCCAAAACAGCAATCGATGTAAAAGATCTGTTTTATAAAATGGTTAGCTCTTTCTAAAAAGTTTCACCTACTTTTTATTGAGATAGTTGGAATGATTACGCAAAATACGAAGTCGTCCACTGCACCCGAGTTAGTAATATTAAATGGAGAAAAATGGTTGAAAGCAAATTAGAAAATGAAGCATTATATGAATAGGCCAAATAGCCAAATGCCCCTTTCAAATAATAGTTTATAGACGAATTAATGGATCTGCCAGCTGATATAGAAGAAAATGATAGAATAGAGTTCAGGATACGGAATTCGTTTGGCGAGCTAACAAGTCAACTGACATTAATAACAAAGCAAAATTAATTGCATTTATTCGCTTAATTGAGCTGGACCGAAGCATGATTTAGGGATCTTTTTGCCCCAAAGAAAATCAATGTCAAGACTTCACTGAAATGTTTTCGGCATGCCTTAAAAAAATAGAAAAATGTTCATGAAAGTCATGTTTTAGAATTTATACTGATAGGCCTCCGCACGGGGCAGGCCATATAAAAGGTCTTTTTGTGTCACTCAAAAAACAGAAAATCATAATGCCATCGAGACGAATTGCATTTTTTCCTTTAGCAGTTGAATTAAAAAATATATTACATCAAATTGTTAAAAAAGTGAATTTCATTGAAAACAAACCATTGAAGACTCTTTTGTTTGAAGAAATGTGTATGGATTAGCATTTAAAGTTAAGCAGATTCGCTTAACTTTGCATGCAGAATTCAGATGGTTGTGTAAAGGTAGTGTGCTTTGTCAAATGTATGAATTTTAGAAAGAGATGGCCACTACTTTTTGAAGGAGAAAATTCCGAATGCTTTATTGAATATAGTCAATACGAACGATAAATGTCTAGATTGGAATATTTAACATAAATATTTATCCATATTAATAGTGCCGTTATAAGTATACGAGGTAAAGCTCAAAATATTCTCACATTGATAGATAAACTGACTGTATATCAGAAGCAAATTGCAATTTGAGAAAACAGAACTCTTGATGATAATTCTAAAATTCGTAATTGAGTGATTGTCGTTGTATTTTAGGATTTCACAACTCCGGAGTGAAAATATTGTTTTCTTTTCCATCATTAAATACAGACTATCATGACTTGTGTTCGAAAACCGTTTATAAAAGTGATTTCTTATGGTATTGGTATGAAGTTATTTAAAGAAGACGAATTGGCTTCTATATCGAATGATTGCGAAATTAATATCAAGCGTGTAGCTTAAGAAATGCTTATGTATTTCCGTTCTGTTTTCTTGTTCGAATTTTGTGAATTGGGTTTTCACTTACTGCCATTAAATGCAAAAAATAGATAAGTAAAAGCCAGAGACATTATTACAATAAAGATTAACTGAGCGAGGTTTATTTATCTCAAATACGTCCAACGATAGAAAATATCAAGCTCACTTTTCTCATGATTTATTTATCAAGTAAAGAAGTAAATTAATAATTTCCTGTTCTTTAATAGACGTTTATCTATAGGGTACAATACAGGAATAGTTTTATAAACAATTTAAAATTGTATGTCCTTAGAGCACCACATCTTAAGTGCACAGCATGTATAAATAGTCTAATATCACATCATTACATATTTTATCAATGGTGATTCATTCTCTTAGAAATTGTAAACACAGTTGTTGCAACTCCTTACTCTATCATCTTTAAAACCAAGAAAGACATTAGTAATTAGTTAATGCAGTTAAGACATGACTACGTCCGAAAAGAAAAAAGAAGGCGAGGCAGTCATTGTGGGAACGCAATTAGGTCTCCTCTAGTATGGCTGACGTGGAACCAAAAACAAAATAATTCTAGTGTCACGAAGTTTTTCTATGGTGGCACTCGACGAAAGAAAGCAGAATTTTGCGTCCAAAATACCAGAGTGATTCAACTTCGATGCTCCACTACTTCTAATGGTTTCATATATAACAATACGAATATATAAAGTGACAAGGCAGAAGCCATTAGGTACTCATCTAGACTGTTGTGAAGAATAGCTATATTTCTTCAAATCACAAATGGATGGAAGCACTCCGTCGTTACGACGATGAGGGTTCCGGTTGATCCGAATCAACGGAACAGCCTGCTCGTGAAATTAACGTATAAGTGGCTGAGCACTCCACAGACAACGTGTACCCTTAACGTAGTTCTCGGGGATATTCAGCGTGACACAGAGAGTAACAAGGCCGGCCCTTTGAAATACAGATACAACAGAAACAGGAAGTAAGAGTGAGAGAAGGTTGTGGTGAAAGAGTACAGCAGGGATCACCACCATCCTCTACGGGAGCCTCGTGGAGCTTTTTAGGTGTTTTCGCTCAATAAACACTCACAACGCCCAGTCTGGGAATCGAAACCGCGATCCTATAACCGCGAGTCCGCTGCCCTAACCACTGGGCCATTGCGCCTCCACAAATCACAAATAAGTGTACTGAAATAGGAAAAGCATGAATGACAATATATTACTCTCCTTAAAAAAGGACGTGACAGTCAACATGGGAGTGTTTGTAATCATATAGATGATATGGGGTTAAATAACAAATGCCTTATAAAGGAGTTTCTTTAAAATATCTTTTATTCATAAAAGTGTAGCATCTTTTAATTTTTATAGGGTTGAATGAAATAAACTAAAATATTGATCAAACAATAACAATAACTCAAATAGGTAAGTGCCTTATCTGCAATCGTTATATATTAATTATTCCTAATATTTACAAACTGCCATTGACTTTCAAAAAAATGCAAAATCAATTTAGCTGACCCGAATGTTGGAATGGTATTCGGTTTGTTTTATGCAGATGAAATTCAAAGATAACCTCAGTGACAGTTTCAACCCTCATCGTCGTAACGACGGAGTGCTTCCATCCATTTGTGATTTGAAGAAATATAGCTATTCTTCACAACAGTCTAGATGAGTACCTAATGGCTTCTGCCTTGTCACTTTATATATTCGTATTGTTATATATGAAACCATTAGAAGTAGTGGAGCATCGAAGTTGAATCACTCTGGTATTTTGGACGCAAAACGATTTCACTTTCATCAAGACTGTAACTCGGTGAAAAAAAAATTTGAAAGTTCAGAAAATGGAATGTCCAATATTTTCTCTCCTGAATATAGGAGTGAATATCAAAGCCTCAAATGTAGTAAATCCCATGTTTGAATAACAATGTGATGAGCTTTGTGGAGTAAGAGTTATTAGCTTTGAAAGCCCAACTGCATGACATTTTCAGAATCTCCATTTGACGAAACCTTCACATCCCTTATTAGAATGCATGAGACCCATATTTCCTGTTTGCTTCACGATTAAATCATAGCATTCTGTACCTCGTCTAAACGAAAACGATATTAAAACAGCATATATATATACAATATTACTGCACTTTCTCTTTAAATACAAACGGCAGATTATTATTCCAATGAAGAGAAAAAACAAAAAGAGAAAAAGACAAAGAAAACGGTTGCGTAGAGTCTTGGGAATGGCAATTCCCAAAATGTCTTTAATATTCGTATACTGTGACATTAAGATATATATCAAAACGTGAATGAAAAAGACAAGAAAGCTGTTTACACTATATATTGCTACTACTACTACTACTACTACTACTACTACAACTACTACTACTACTACTGATGATGATGATGATGATCATAAAAATAATAGATATAATCATATACATATATATGCATACACAGATATGTTTGTGAATGCACACACACATATATATGTATATACACGTATACATTCACATACGCATACGTATACGTATATATATATATAAATATACACATATGTGTGTGTGTATATATATATATATATATGTATATATATATATATATATATATATATATATATATATATATATATATATATATATATATATATATATATATATATATATATATATATATGAAAACATGAACATATTGTAATGCTTGAGTATAGTCACCAAAATAACATATACCTCATACGCCTGGCGAAATGGAGGAAAGAAAATAAAGAAAAACACAGAACGATAATTTTAACACTTCTTAATGTATTCAGTGAGAATTTTGAATACAAATATTGAATATCAATAATATGCGTGGGGTGTATATAAACCAGTAGCAATGTCTGTGTGTGTGTGTGTATGTGTGTAATAGCGTATGAGAATATTGTTTATTGATGTATTATTAACCGCAAGGAGTGTATTCGTAAAAGATCAGACAGATGTATATATTTGTAAGCACATAGATACTTTCATATTCATTAACATGTGGAAAACCAGCCCATCCCCTTTCGCTGGTATAGGGATGAAAACATAAACATCCGAACTACACAAACATATGAAATGAGGTAGATACACATAGAACATTGATACGATTTCACATAAGTACAGAAAATATGCGTGAATATATTATATGTATATATATATATATATATATATATATATTATATGAATATATATATATATTATATATATATATATATATATATATATATATATATTATATATATATATATAATATATATATATATATATACATATATATATATATATTATATATATATATATGAAAACATGAACATATTGTAATGCTTGAGTATTGTCACCAAAATAACATATACCTCATACGCCTGGCGAAATGGTGGAAAGAAAATAAAGAAAAACACAGAACGATACTTTTAACACTTCTTAATGTATTCAGTGAGAATTTTGAATACAAATATTGAATATCAATAATATGCGTGGGGTGTATATAAACCAGTAGCAATGTCTGTGTGTGTGTGTGTATGTGTGTAATAGCGTATGAGAATATTGTTTATTGATGTATTATTAACCGCAAGGAGTGTATTCGTAAAAGATCAGACAGATGTATATATTTGTAAGCACATAGATACTTTCATATTCATTAACATGTGGAAAACCAGCCCATCCCCTTTCGCTGGTATAGGGATGAAAACATAAACATCCGAACTACACAAACATATGAAATGAGGTAGATACACATAGAACATTGATACGATTTCACATAAGTACAGAAAATATGCGTGAATATATTATATGTATATATATATATATATATATTATATATATATATATGTATATATATATATATATATATACATATATATATTATATGAATATATATATATTGATAGATAAATAGATACACAAACCACAAACACTCACACACATACACACCCACATATATACACTTCTAGATATGTATATCGCTATGTATAAACCTATGTGCGTCTGTGTATATATCAATATATTTATGTTGATGTGTAACAGTAAATTTGTTCTTATACACACTAAATAAGACGTCACACAATTCAATCACACACACACACACACACATATACACAGTCGCACAGACATGATCGCGAGCGAGCGCACACACGTACACTCAGAATCGTCAAAAATAAACACATTTTATGATCGTATACATTGCTCAAATATCAAACAGCTAATAAGAAGCAACGAATATATATTTATAGACAGGCATAGATAATTTGTGGGGGTTAACATTTAACTACAGAGTAAGTATATATTAACCTCGGAATTCGGAAGTGCCAACAAGAAATGCATTATTCGTTTTATGTAAATGCGTTTGGTTGATTAGGTATCACATGACTACCATCATGTATAAACTGACGATTCGTTCACGAAAAAAAAACAGTATATATATATATATGTTGAACTGCTTTCTTCTCAGGAGAGAACTAAAAGGACAATATAACTGTTGATTGCTACATCTTACATATAAAACATGAAATACCAGTAGTAAATAAATATGTGGACACACTGCCACAAAGGCACAAACACAGGCACACACACGCTACACACTGTCTCTGTATGTCTGTCTCTCTCACACACATATAAGCTATAGTATTACATGATAGCAAGATATATATATATATATACACACATACACACCCATATACATGTCGTTGAATAGTGTATTACTTCTTATGAACATATAACTAGTCGGTTTCGCAATATTGACAACTAACTCTTCAGGCATCCCAGCCGGAAGCACATACCCTCTCTTTTGTTATAGTTATATAGAAGCGCTTGGTGATTTGGTATTGATAAAATGGAACGAAACAGAACTAAAATTTATAGCATACTCCGGAAGTAAAGGAAGAGTTTCTTTTCATTGATATACCCCTTATTATAACGAAGCTCCGGGAGCCAGCGTGTTTAAAGACTAACTAGTTATATGTCCAAACACACTGTCAAATGAAAGGTTGCCCGAAATTTATCTAGGTTGTTACCTCTTGCTCAACGTGAAAACCTGCGTGAGCAGTGCCTTCCTTACTTTCGTCGAAAGGCATTTTGCACATGATCATAAGCAAAGGAAAATATTCAACAGGTGTAAGTCATGATTCTCGTTCAGGTGTGCGCTTAGCATTAACAATGCATATATATTGCAAAAAAACAAGCCGTGGTATTTAAAGCAGACGGAGGTTTATTTAAGGCCAGGTTGAATAATCACTGATTCTCTTTCAGGATCTAAGAGAGGTGCAACGATAAAAGGTTAACTCGCTATACATATATGGCAATCAAAAATAGCATACGTAAAAGAAGCAGCGACATTCAAACTAGTTATATAAAAAGTATTTATTATATGACTTACACCCTCCCTCGAATATGAAAATTGCATTTAGGGATGGATTATGTCGCGGAGAAAGAGTTCTTCATAGAGAGCTTCTGCGCAAAATCATAACACGCTTCAGGGCATCATTTAGAGCGAATTATTCTTTTTTCCTTATGCGTCTCAAGGGAGAACATGTTCCCCGAGCTGAGACGTAGCGGCGAATGCCATATCTACAATCGAGTGTGAAGGAAAATACTACATATATAAATATGTATGTATGTATTTTTTTTTATTCTTTAACCTGTTTCAGTCATTTGACTGCGGCCATATTGGAGCACCTTCTTCAAAACTTTTAATTAAATAAGTCGACCCCAGGACCTATTTTTTAAAACCTAGCACTTATTCCATCAGTTTCTTTTGCCGAACCGCTAAGGGACATGGACGTAAATACAGCACCAGCGGTTGCCAAGCTGGTGATGGGGGTGACAAGCACAAACACACACACACACACAAACACACACACACACACACACACACACACACACACACACACACACACACATATATATATATATATATAAACGAGAGACTCAGTCTTTGTCCAGCAAAATGAAAGTAAATGTAGATGAGGGGAAGCTATCGTGCTTTCTCAACATATATAAAATGGAAATTCTGTCTCTTTCTTTCTCCAGCAAAACGAAAGTACCTGGTTCAGGGGAAGTTATTGTGCTATTGCCTAAATTGTTTCAACAAAATTTATGCAATTGTACTACACTATGCAATTGTACTACAGTAATTGTGCACAAACGCATGAGGAACTGCACTGAGGCAAATATTCTCATTGGTTGTGGTAAAGGTGATACCGTCTTCATTTCTTGCATACCATTTATACCATCTAATGTCCCATTCCAATTTAAACCGTTAAGTTTCCTACTCCACTTTCTTTTGCCATGAACATAAATAAAAGTCAGGGCCAAATACTAGAAGTTTCTGGATTGCAGCTTGAAGAACCATGCTTTTCACATGGCCAACTTTATGTAGGAGTATCAGGTGTGGGAGTAAAAGCAAATCTTTTTGCTTATGCACTCCGAAATGAAACCAAAAAACATTGTTTGTAAAGAAATATTCACTCTTAATGCAACATCAATACTTCAATAACTTAACGTGTATAACATCGATGTATTTTCCTACTTCAATTATTATTATATGTTTTCTCTTATAAAATACACGCCTATAGAAGATTAGACCTAAATCTCTTGGGTTTGTCTCACCCTGGTTCAGATTCAAAACTGAGTCTAACAATTCTGCTCGACCATACGGCCTATTCGACTGTCAAAAGAAACAGTGACAAATGGGTGTTCTACTTGATCTGTGGCTTTTTTAGTTCCATCACAGTCATCTGCATTCCGTAAAGTTATTCTTCTATATAATCTAGCTATTTTTCTACCTTCATTCACGATGGAACTGAATCTTTCAATACTCCTTCTTCGATTATTACATGTGGGGCCAAAAGCAAACTTTTTTGCTTTTATACACCGAAATAAAACAAAAAGCATTGTTTATAAAGAAATATTTACTCTTAATGCAACACGAATACTTCAATAACATAATTTACTATTATTGTCATTTCATTCAAGAGTGACTAAATTATTTATTTAAATGTACAATAATTGCTATTGCTGTATTAATAAATAAAATAACACACAGAACTCATTTATTATTGTCATATAATAAACAAACAGAAGTTTGTGTATGAAATCCATTTTTTTACTTCAATTATTACGTGTTTTTCTCTCATAAAATACACGTATGCAAGAGGAGTAAAGCTTTTAGCTCTCATCTTTGGTCGACCTGCGGCTACAGAAGTAGACACTTACCCATGGGGACTGAACCTGGAAACGAGGTTGGGAAGCAAGCTTCTTATCACACAGCCATGCCTATATATATATATATATATAATATATATATATATATATATATATATATATATATATATTTAAATATATGAAAACGAATTGTCCATAAATAATACTAGTACCAGGAATTATCCTCCTAGTTGTAATTGTAGAATTACATCGAAATGTTCGGTATCTGGCCGCTGTTTGGCCAAAATGTAATTTATAAATGTACAATAGTGACTTCAAATAACAACTATCTTTATTTCGGTTGTTTGGTAGATTTAAAAAACGTTTAAACAATCAATTTTCCTCCTTTAGGCTTAAACACAAGGCAGGTTGCACAACGTTGTCTAGTAAAATTTGGGAACTGAAAAGGAATAATATAGAATTTAACCTGAAATGGGATATAGTAAGAAGAGCACGGCCTTATAAAAATAGTAGAGACGGTTGTGAACTTTGTTCTATGGAAACATATAAAATCTTAAAACATAGGAATAATACAAATCTGTTAAATAACTGTTCTGAACTAGGAATCTTGCATACATCGCACAACCCGTACGTTTAAATATTTTAGATAATAATATTGTGACCGTTCCTAAACTTTTCAAATTCTAATTCTTTATAACCAAATAAGAATGAATATACCATACTAGTTTTTAATTCAACATGCATAGATTACTAAAAAACGTCATTGCATATTTAGAATTAAATTCTCTCTTTTTTTTGATAATCTCCTATATTAAATAGTATAAATTCTATGTCCTTAAAGAAACTACTCAGTTCACCTTGATTACCTCACTTCCATTTCTTAATATATCATTAACCCAGGATATTTTTACCTAACTAATTAGCTTTTCTCCGCAGGTAGTAAATATTATGTCGAACAGATTGTATATTTTAATTCATTAATAACAATTTACTATCTACTAAATCTGAGTAATTTACTCTTCTTAATTACTTCTCTTCATAAAATTAAATCACCTACTAAACCTAAGAAAATTATTCTTCTTGATTACTCCTCTTCCAGTTTTTCTAATATTTATATTTGACCCCTAATATATTCACTCTATTAATAAGACTTTTGTCCTCAGTTATTGAGTATTATGCCTACTCATAATAAATGATAGATTTTTCTCCAAAATGAATAAATATTAGATTTATAATTTCTCCTTTAATCCAACGAATCAAAATATTCAACACCTACTAGCTAAGTATAAAACTGATGTATATAATTATAAAGGGATCTCTGCATTCTCTATAACTTTTTGATATATAAGTGGTCACTGTGACCATCTGACATTGACCTAGTTTTCCTAATACAAAATCTGTTTGCCAAATAGTAGTAAACAGCTTCTATGACATTACAACACCCTCTCTACCTTAATTTCTTTATGAAGACCTTATGACATTTATTTCACCCCTATTTCTATAAATAGAAAATTTTTTTGTCTTCTTTCAACTGACTATACTTCCCAACCTTCTAGCAGTTCAAAATAACTTAATGAATATTCTTCAGTCAGAAGATAAACTCTACTACTTTAATGTTCTTAAAATTTAAATCGACATCTTTGTCTATCTATCTACCTTCTCTATAATGTTATCAATTGATATGAAAATGATGTGTTAATGGAAAACCTCTATAAATGGCCGATGATTGCTCAACATTTTAAAACTGTTGTAATACTTACAATATTTAATAAAATGATGTAGCGTGAAACGATCGTACCAAATTACCGAAGTTATTCTTGTTGTTTATTTTTGATTATAATCACCCATTGGATTTATATGGATAACACCATACAAAATTCTGGTGCATCTAACTTAAGTACCATATTCATTTAAATCTAAATTTTGCTGAACTTATATATATATATATATAAAGACGATCACAAACTTTAAATGCAAACCAAGCCTTTTCTATGCTCCCCCAAAATTCACGAGAGACAATTAATTACTAATGGCCTGCAAATCAAATCCAGGTCTATACATAAATATCCCCACACAAGAAGACAGAAAACTTAAAATTAAGGCCCATTATAGCGGGCCCAGCCCGTGAAACACACCGCCTAAGCAACTTTCTAGGCATACTATTGAAACCTTTCCTCAGATACATAGAAAGTTTCATTAGAGACGATCTGCACGTGCTAGAGCATCTACCAAAAACCACCAACGAAGAAGCACTATTAGTCTCCTTCGAAGTCATCAACATCTACACTAACATTCCACACGACTACGGAATAGAGGCAATAATATTCTGGTTAGAAAAATACTCTGAAGTTCTCCCGGACCGCATAAACCAGACTTTTGTCATTGAATCCCTGAAGTTAATCCTACAAAACAATTACTTCCTATTCGATGCAACATACTATCCACAAAAATGCCGTATTGCGATAGCAACGAAAGCAGCGCCTGTCCTTGCGAACCTAATAATGGGCTTCTTTGAATATACACTATATGAACTTTCGCTCCATTCCACCCGTATATAAGAGAAAACTGGAAAATGTACCTAGACGATTGTTTTATCATCTGGAATGAAACTTATGATAATCTGCTGGATTTCAAATCCACACTGAACAATATAAACTCCAATATACAATTTACAATGGAATATAACAAAGAACAGTCCCCATTGCTGGACATTTAGATTATTTAAAAAATCTAACGACCAAATTGCTACTGTCATCTACTGCAAACCAACAGACTCAAAACAGTATCTCCTTTTTAGTTCATGTCATCCTAAATGCACCAAAATAAATATCCCATTCACTCTGGAATATTTATTTTGGGAACATCACCTAACCACTCGGGAACTTCTAAACGACCTCAAAATAACACTCATTGAATGTCAATACCCACCCGCGCTTATAGATCATGGAATTTAACGTACCAAGAAATTGGACAAAAACACACTAAGGACAACAAAACAAAACACCATACCTCACTTTAAATCACTCTCATACATATCAACCCACAACCCCAGATACAATGAAGCATACAATACATTTATATCTACCCATGTGTAGATAAAAAATTAGTGTTGTTTATGGATACGATTTCCATCATGGAACCAATGCATCCCAGACAGCTTGAAACATCTATGAGGTGTTTGGTAAAGACGTGGTGAATGAGCACACTGTGTGTCGATAGTTTGAGAAGTTCCGGTCTAGTGACTTTACTCTTGAACATCAGCCCCGTGGTAGACCTGAGACCAATGTGGATAATGATGAGCTGGAAGCTGTAGAGAAAGCAGATACATCTGAAACTGCGCGTGACTTAGCAGCAAGATTTGATGTTTCGATTCCAACTGTACTGGACCATCTGAAACAGATCAACAAGCTGAAAAAGCTGGACAAGTGGGTACCATACGAACTGAACGAACATCAAGTGACACGTCGTCTTGAAACTTGCTATTATTTGCTGTCATGGCAAAAACGCGAACCATTTTTGCATCCTATTGTTAGGTGTGATGAAAAATGGATTCTTTTCAACAATAGCAAGCGTTCTGCAAGATGGCTGGATAGAGACAAAGTGCCAAAACACAATCCCCAAAAGAACAGTTACCAAAAAAAGATAATGGTATCTGTTTGGCAGAAACGTTAGCACGCCGGGCGAAATGCATAGCCGTATTTCAACTGCCGTTACGTTCCGAGTTCAAATTCCGCCGAGGTCGACTTTGCCTTTCATCCTTTCTGGGTCGATAAATTAAGTACCAGTGACGCACTGGGATCGATGTAATCGAATTAACCCCTTTGTCTGTCCTTGTTTGTCCTCTCTGTGTTTAGCCCCTTGTGGGCAGTAAGGAAATAGGTTCAGCGCTGGTATCATTCGCTACAGCTTAATGAGACTTGGTAAGGTAATTACAGCGGATGTATACATCAGCCAGTTGGACGAAATGATGAGTGAACTTACAATTAATCAACCGAGATTGGTCAATAGAGACAGGCTAGTTCTCTTGCAGGACAATGCCCGACCATATGTTGCACAAAGAAAGCTATTCATGTTACAGGAACTGAACTTGGAATTACTCTGTCATCCACCATATTCACCAGACCTTGCACCAGCAGTCTATCACGTTTACTGAGGATTAGACAACTTTTTGCAAGGAAAAGTCTTCAAACCTGAAGAAGATACAAAAACATCCTTTCATAATTTCATCACCTCTTGCTCTCCAGAATTCTTTACTGCCGGCATAAACAGGCGACCGATAAAATGGCAAAGTTGTGTTGATAATTTTGGTGCATAAACTGCATTGCTTTTGTTGAGATAAAGTAAAATAAACTTTCAGTTCAAAGGTGGACATTTCATTCTTAATGACCTGATATACATATATGTGCGTGCGTGTGCGCGTGTGTGTGAGTATGTGTCTGTGTGTGTGTGCATGCGTGCTGCGTGTGTATATATATATACACGTGTTTCTGTGGGTGTTTATGTGACTGTCTGTACTTGTTACAACCAATTATCCTAGTTTTCTCTTATGTATATTCGCATTTATCTTCCAAACATCAAAACTTTTTATCCTTTCTAAAATAAATTTCCAAATAACGTTCGTTTAGCTTGTGTTGGATCTCTGATACCTTTTGTCTATGATTACCTCTAAATTGGTACCTTTTATTTTTCGAACTTAATTTCACTTATACCTGATGCAAGTATTACCGTCCATCCAACCACCAATTTCCTTCTTGATATTTACGAATTCCTCTTACATCATCAGCTTATACTTTTTCCATTGTATTTGTAATAAACAGTTTTCTAATCCCGTTTCTTTTATATATATCTGTATGCATCTCCAAACAAAATATTCTGTTATCTAAAGATCAAAGAATATTTTCTTTCATAAATATTTATCGTCCACCATTTTTATATTCGTTAGACGGTTTGTTTTGTTCTCGGTTTCCTAAAACTTATTCTTGTTTATAAACGTCTTTATATAAATTTGTAGACTGTTAACATTTCATTTTCAATACATTTCATCTGCTTTCGAATTTTTCCCCAGGCCCTTGCGTAGTAGAGGCATATTCTTTCGTTTATTACACCAACATTCCTGCCGACTTTCAAATATAATACGATTCGTTCATTTGATTGATATATACCGGCGGCGCTCTCTTCTATTAGAGACTGGTTATTGGTTGGGCCTAACTCCATAGATTATGCATTAACTATAGATTTAAATTAGTTGTTATGTTTAAAATATTTGTCCTTGTCTATTTATTTGATTTGCATGTGATAGGAATAGGATGTGTGTGTGCATATATATATTCCGAATATTCTATATTATTCTATTATTCAATTATTTGCTTCACTCATTTCACTGTGACCATGCTGAGGCCCCACCTTTAGTCGAACAGATCGACCCCAGGACTTATTCTTTGTAAGCTTATTATTTATTCTATCGGTCTCTCTTGCCGAACCGCTAAGTTACGGGGACGCAAACACACCAGCATTGGTTGTCAACCGATGGTGGGCGGACAAATACAGACACACAAACATATACATACATACATAATACATACATACATACACACATACTCACACACATACACACACACACACACATATATACATGCGCAGGCTTCTTTCAGTTTCCCTCTACCAAATCCACTCATAAATTTTTGGTCGACGGAGGCTATAGTAGAAGACACTTGCCCAATTTGCTACGCAGTGGATATATATGCTTGTGTGTGCGTGTGTGCGTGTGTGCGTTTGTGTGCGTGTGTGTGTGTGTGCATGTGTCTTCATAGGCAGACGACCATGTATACTTATATAGACGGATATATTAATATTCTGTGCTTCAATACTTAACGAAAATTTATATAACAATGAACATTTATAGTTTTATCTACTTCTATAAACATGTACCTGACTACGCATGGACACATAATCATATATTCTTCTGTGATTATTTGCATGTATCTCGTCACATTGTCTAAGAAACATTAACGTTCTTTTCACCATATATGGACACTTGCTTTTCATGACAGAGTGTGTGATTTGCGAAGAGAATGAAGTTTGAGATATTGGGTGAAATTTATTTGAAGCTAGAAGGAAGAAAGGTTATATTTCTTAAACTGAGGGATAAGTTGAACATTTAAGATAAGACGTAGCTGTGAGATATGAAGTTCCCTTCCTAACAACGTTCCGGTTTCAGTCTCACTGCGTAGTACTTTGGGCAAATGTCTTCTAACATAGAATCGGGTCGACAAAAGTCTTGCGAGAGGATTTGTTAGACAGAAAATGGAAGAAGCCTGTCCTGTGTGTATGTGTGTGTGTTTGCACGAGTGCATAATTATGTATATAAATACACACAGATACACACACATGGGCACACACATATCATATATATATATCATCTATATAAATATATATGTACACAACTTAATATATATATATATATATATAATATATATATATATATATATATATATATAATATATATATATACATATACAATTTAATAGTGTTCACTTCCGGACTCTCATTCTGTGAGAGTTTCAGTTCGAATCGCACGTGTCTCGAATGGGCTGGAGAATTTCTATTTTGAATATATTTGGGGTACTTAATTGTGCTCATCACTTAGTGCTTGCTTCTTCCATGGGTATGAGTAAGAATTTCATTTATTTTCTTTGCCGCATTTATCACTGACGAAGGGAGGGTTCTTATGAACTAACCATGAAATCGGTCCGATATGGTAATAACGGAATTTTTTAGAAATTTCTGTTGACGTTTTTCGAGTAGCGTGCTTATTGTGATAAATTATATGGTTATGGACAATGTGTCTAGTTTCGGCAAATTTGGCATTAGAAATTTTTTTCGTTTGGGCTTATTTATAAGTTGTTTATAAATTTAACCTTTAAAGGTAATTTTTTAATATGCTGGCCATTGATAAAATTTGTTTTCGAAAAAATTGTATCCTACATTAGATGTAAATTTAATATATATGTAAATATAAATATATATATTTATATATACATACATATATATATATATATTATATATATATATATATATATATATATATATATATATATATATATATATATATATAGATAATGTCACATGACTCGGCAATGACACCCCGGTCCTGCGCCATTTCAGCTCTACCGGTTACTCTTTGCAACACTAGTCTGTGTTCGGATTGTCCATGCATAGGGGCTATCCGGACTCCCGTTTTCGCCGTGAACAGGGATTAATCTTCTCTCTTCGCTCCTTTGCGCCACACATCTAACCTCCCACTCCTCTCTCCCCCTCACATCTACTTCTTCCCACTCACCTCTCCTCTCTTGCTCCGACTCCTACTTCTCTTTACTCCTACTCTCCTCTCTTCTCTTCACTCCTACCCACTTCTCCCTTCCCGCTTCATCGTCACCCCTCCTTCGTAACTCCCCTACACAATCCAACCCCAACTTCGCAATCCATCCCATCCCTCCCCATCCCTTACACCCACCCCTACATACCCCACCGCTATCCCATCCTCTGCTTACCCACATACCCCACCTCTACCCCCACCCTCAGCCTAACCCACACCCCACCCATGCTTTCCCCACTCTAGCCTCCCCTAGCTCACAACACCATCACACCATACCACACACCACTACACCACGCACTACCATACCACACAACACCACATCACATCACACCGCCACGCACACACTAGCACTGACCACTTCTCAGCCTCACAACCACACACCTACACATACACACACGCACACCTCAAGCTCACCAGCCCTTTCCCTCACGCACATACATACTCTCTAATGCACACGCACGCGCACTTTCGTTTTGGGATCACCTCTACTTTATTTTCTCCCCTTCTTCCTAGCTCTCCTATGTGACACCTCTGTTCGGCATTCGCCATGATAGATCGCTAGCCACGGCACATTTTTCTCTCCTTGTTTCTTTATGTGGGAGACCATAGGCTCGAAATATTAAAGACTTTCACTTCCCGAGCGTTACATTAATACATCTTTTTGTTGTCTACACCACCTGTCTTCGTCTTTTGTTTTTTTTTCTGAATTCTCCCCATATCTCCTCTCTCTCTCTCTCTCTCTCTCTTCTCTCTCTCTCTCTCTCTCTCTCTCTCTCTATATATATATATATATATATTATATATATATATAACCGGTCAAGTGAACATCTTTAAAATTGCATTTTCAAACCTTCTTTCATTTATATATATATATAGTGAACATCTTTAAAATTACATTTTCAAACCTTCTTTCATTTATATATATATATATATAAATGAAAGAAGGTTTGAAAATGCAATTTTAAAGATGTTCACTTGACCGGTTTCCCCTTTTTTAGAAAAAGATTGTCAAAAGTAAAGTGTAAAGCTTTGTATGAGTCTCAACGTCATGGTTGTCACTACAGAGCCTGCGTAGACGGTGGAATTTGGACTAGGAGCTGGAGACCTTGGTGTGGGTTGGGTGGGAGGAGAAGTTGAGGTGAGCGTGAGTCAGTGTGTTTGTAGTGGCTGGAGGTGATGAGAGTGGAGTGATCTATGTTGACCGAAATGTCGAGAAAGGCAACAGAAATGCAGGAGAATTAGAGGTCAGGATGGAAAGATTGGACAAAAGAGAGGAAGGAGTCTAGTTGTTCGCGGGAGAGCTAGATTTCTCCGATACAGTCACCAATATAACGACCGTAGATTTCGGGAGTGGGACCAGTGTATCTTAAAATTATTTGGGCCTCAACGTAACCAACGAACAGGTTCGCATATTTGGGGTCCATTCTCATTCCTATGACCATCCCGAGACTTATTGGTAAAACTTCCCCGTGAACGAGAAGCAGTTGAGGGAGAGAACATGTTCGGCCAGACGAAGAAGTGTGAACGGTCGAGGCTAGGTAGTATTTGAGGGCAAGAAGTCCTTCGTGGTGTGGGATCACCGTATTTACACTCTAGATATCAGGAATAAAGAGAAGTTTCGTGGGGCCAGGAGGGAAGGAGAACGAGCTGAAGAGATGAAGAGCATGGTCAGTGTCGTGGATCTGTGAAGGGAGGGAAGGAGATATTTAGAGATGAGTGCCGTGCGGCTGTTACGAGCGGAGACGATGGGACGGCCAGGGTTGTTGGGTTTGTGGATTTTGGGAAGGAAGTAATGGTGGGGGTTTGAGGAGTGCAAATATATATATATATATATATAATATATATATATATATATAATATATATTCTAATATACAAAATATGTTTTAAAAAAAAATTATCAGTGGCCAATATATCAAAATATCTTCGAATGTGAAAATTATAAACAATTATAAATAAAGGCGAAAGAAACACTTTCGATGTTAATATGCTGAAAAATAGACTAACCACATACAACATCTTTCACTATAAATACACAGCATGTTGAAATGAGGAAAGCAAGCTAACAGATTAAAATAAAATTCCGTTATCCTTGAATCGGCCCCAAAAACCTGTAGGCTTAAAATTAAGCAAAGGACATACTAAGTATGTCTACTGATGGTTTATGATATCCATATAGCATGTTTATATATATATAGATATATTATATATATATATATATTATATATATATATATATATATATATATATATATATATATATATATATCTACTCAAATAAGCAACAAGAATGACTACGGTAATTTGGTACGATCGTTTCGTACTACACATTTTATCAATGTTGTAAGTATTACAACATTTAATAAAATGATGTAGTACGAAACGATCGTACCAACTTACCGGAGTCATTCTTGTTGCTTATTTTGATTATAATCACCCCACGGATTTTTATGGTTAACACCATACAGAATTCTGGTGCATCTAAATTAAGTACCATATTCATTTGAATCTAAATTTTTGCTGAACTTATATTTATATATATATATATATACATTTGTTTTTATATGCTTGTTTTTGTTGACACCAGTGACAACCGACGATCTTTGTTTACGTAACTTAGCAATTCAGCAAAAACAAAGAAATAGACTAAGTACTAGGCTATAAAATAGTAAGTATTGGTGTCGATTCCTGAAAGAATTAACTCCTTAAGGGCGGTGTCTTAGCACATGAGCAGTCAAATGACTGAAACAATTAATAGCAATATCATTCCTTCGTTTAGTAATTATACCTCTAAGAAGAAAATATTCCAGAGCATTTGTTGCATTATTGAGTAAGCCACGATAAAGGAATTGAAATTTTGTGTGCCATAATGATCCGTATGAATATAGTGTTTATAATAATGAGTTTGATATTTATTGGTATAATAATTATTTACGTCATCGGCAGTATCAATTTATTTTTAGTCAATTGCTCTCTTTGCTCTTTTACTCTTTTACTTGTTTCAGTCATTTGACTGCGGCCATGCTGGAGCACCGCCTTTAGTCGAGCAAATCGACTCCGGGACTTATTCTTTCTAAGTCCAGTACTTATTCTATCGGTCTCTTTTGCCGAACCGCTAAGTGACGGGGACGTAAGCACACCAGCATCGGTTGTCAAGCAATGCTGAGGGGTACAAACACAGACACACAAACATATACACACACATACATATATATAGACATATATACGACAGGCTTCTTTCAGTTTCCGTCTACCAAATCCACTCACAAGGCATTGGTCGGCCCGAGGCTATAGCAGAAGACACTTGCCCAAGATGCCACTCAGTGGGACTGAACCCGGAACCATGTGGTTGGTTAGCAAGCTACTTACCACACAGCTACTCCTTCGCCTACAACCATGAAGGAAGTAGTGTTATTCAAATTTAATCCTGTCTAGTTTCACTTATTCACTCTATATGTTCAAAAGAGATATGTGTAGGTATGTATGTAAGTATGTACGTATATGTGAATATGGATATGCGTGTGTGTGTGTGTGTGTAGGATATATATATATATATATATATATATATATATATATATACATGCACACATATTTATGTTGTTTGTGTATGTATATGTAGGTATATATGTATGTATGGATATCTCATATATGAATGCATCCGTGCATACGTATTTATGCGTGTGTAAGTCGTAGGTCTCTCTATGTGTGTGTGTGTGTGTATGTAATCCATTAAGACTAAGTGGGAATGTTACATCATATTTACAAGAAAGTAGTTGCAAATAAACGATTACTAAGGCTGTACAACAGTTTACCGCGAGGTATCAACAATTTTGAATACACTTGACATCTGCAACGGTGTAAGTTTAGATAAGCGTTCCTACGTATACACAAAAAAATTTAAAATCTGTTGCAATAATAGTAACATTAAAAATCAGTTTAATAACGGGAAAACGAATAAAAATTCTGAATCCGTTAACTACTGATGTTAGGTATGGAAGCACTCCGTCGGTTACGACGACGAGGGTTCCGGTTGATCCGAATCAACGGAACAGCCTGCTCGTGAACTTAACGTGTAAGTGGCTGAGCACTCCACAGACACGTGTACCCTTAACGTAGTTCTCGGGGATATTCAGCGTGATACAGAGAGTGACAAGGCCGGCCCCTTGAAATACAGGTACAACAGAAACAGGAAGAGAGAAAGTCGTGGTGAAAGAGTACAGCAGGGATCACCACCATCCCTGCCGGGGCCTCGTGGAGCTTTAGGTGTTTTCGCCCAATAAACACTCACAACGCCCGGTCTGGGAATCGAAATCGCGATTCCATGATCGCGAGTCCGCTGCCCTAACCACTGGGCCATTGCGCCTCCACGATGTTAGGTATATTTCATCATATATATGAGTCTTTAACTTCACACTGGTTCCAGTTGTTAGACTCCAGCTCTGCTGGAGCATTGCCATGAAGCATATTTTAGTCGAACGAGTTTTTAAAGGCTGGTTCTCATTCTGACGGTCTGTTTCAGCGAACCACTAAGTTATGTGGGCGTAAACAAGCCAGCCTTTGTTATCAACTGGTGGTGGCGGTTGTGGTGGAACACAAGCACACACACACGCACACACACTCACACGCACATACATACATACAAGTGTTCTAAATATATAGACACGATTTTGATCTAGCCGAAGGCACATTGGAAGACAATTGGCCAAGGTATCACAGAGTGGAACTGAACTCACAACGATATGGTGCGGAAGCAAATTTCCTACGCATATATACTTGTTTAGATACATATATACCTATAAATTCTGAGGATAAAGTAAAGTATAATTCAATGATGAATATTATATATATATATATATAACAAAGTGGAGTTGTAGGGTACCACATGAGTGGAATTATATACGAAAGAAGGTTTGAAAATGCAATTTTAAAAGATGTTTATTTACTTTACCAGTTTCACTCTTTGGAAAAAGATTGTCAAAAGTAACATGTGGAAGTTTGGTTGCGTTAATTATTGGTTGTTACAAATTGCTACATTACATATAGATATACAGTCTTTGGTAACAAGGATATGTTAAGGACATAAAAAAGTTTAACAAGTTCCTTAAAATATTGGGCAAAATAAATAATCATTCTCAAGAACATGTTTAAGGTAGTTTCAAGAAGGAATATAAATATATATATATATATATATATATATATAATACTTTTTTCACCCCTATTTATAATTGTATATAAATTCATTAGTTACTATAATTTATTAGTTTATGCATATGTATGCTAATATAGTATTGGTATATCCCATTTATGTTCATTAGAAATTAAATAAAGAATTTTGACGTGGACGAATATTTATTTTCACCCACTGTATATATGTAATGTAGCAATTTGTAACAACCATATATATATATATATATGTTTTCTATCATTCTGTTACTTGTTTAAGTCATCTGACTGCGGCCATGCTGGAGCACCGCACTTAGTCGAACAAATCGACCCCAGGACTTATTCTTTGTCAACCTAGTATTTATTCTATCGGTATCTTTAGCCGAACCGCGATGTAACGGGGGCGATCACAGTCACACAAATACAAAAAACATATATATATATATATATATATATATATTATATATATACCAACGCAAAAGCATACACTAACACTCACACACACACACACACACACACACACACACACACACACACAAATATATATATATATATATATGATAGATAGATAGATAGATATAGATATATATACGATTGGCTTATTTCAGCTTCCATCTACCAAATCCACTCACAAGTTTTTGATCGGCCTGAGGCTATAGTAGAAGACACTTGCCCAAAGTGCCACGCAAGTGGGACTGAACCCGGAACCATGTGGTTGGAAAATAAGCTTCTTACCACACAGCCGCTCCTGCGCCTACACGTATATATATATATAAAACTGTAGTTGTGTGAGTGTCTGTCCCCTTCGATTTAGATTCCTAACTACTCCCACATTTTGCGGTGCAGTTTAACCAAATTCGGGTATCTTATAGTCGTGATTCATATCGAGCCCGTCTGTGTATTAGCGCGCGTCTACGATGAGTCTACGATTTTAAAAATAATTTAACATCATTTTTTATTCCATTTTAATGCATAATTTTTCGTGTGTCGATGGGGCGGAGTTGGCGTCCACGGTCACACCTGCACCTGTTTCTTCTCCCCCTTCTTCCCTCCCTCGTGAAGCTGTGGGGAAGGGAGTGTAAGGAAATCAACGTCGTAAAGCGTTGTCAAGGAGACCAGCGTTCTTTTAGAACAACGACTTCATGGCTTGAAGACACCAAAACAGAAATGGCTAAGAAAGCCCGAATTGGCATCTATAAGGGAAGTAACTCTCTAAAAAGGCTTATATAGTTATTTCCCTTACAAACCCGAGCAACGCCGGGCGATACTGCTAGTATATATATATATTGTATTTTTTGGCAGTATCGTATGATTAATACATTACTGTAATTTAATTTCAAAATTTGTCCCGAGAAATGACATACATAATATAGAAAGTAATAAGTTTATATCAAGTATAGAATAAGTTCTAGGCTTGCAAAGAATAAGTCATGGGGTGGATTTATTCGACGAAAGGCAGTTCCCCGGCATGGTCGCAGTCAAAAGAGATATATATATATATATATATATATATATATATATAACATAGAAGAGATACCCGAAGAATAGGATGTCTGACTCGCTATAGACACTGGTAACTAAGAATTTTTCGATAAATATTCTTGTTACCCTAAGTTTTTGATTAATGATAATGTATATAATATATATATATATATATATATATATATATATATATGTGTAGGTCCCGGGTTGAGTCGGGGTTAACCACGAGTAAATAAGGTACTCAATACATAGCAGAGTAAATTAATTAATTTTATAGAAGGAGCTTCTACAGGACTAGAACTGCTTCATTCAAATGAAATCATCCTTAAACTTGATGACCGAACTGAACCTCTGAGGGTGAAGTCCCCACACCTCACCCTGAAAGACCACAAAAACTATTTCGAAAGCGGATGATTTCATTTGAATGAAACAGTTCTAGTCCTGTAGAAGCTCCTTCTATAATAAATAAATATATATATATATATAATATAATATATGTGTGTGTGTGTGTGTGTGTGTGTGTGTGTGTGTGTGTGTGTGTGTGTATATATATATACATACATTTACATATACAAATCCACACACACATACAAATGAAGACACACACACATATACAAGGCGATTATTTTGTTTCTCCAGAGCGTATACTTCAGTGTGTCCTTGAGCAGATCACTTCATTTTACACGATTCCGCTTTGCTTAGAATAAGAAAAAAAATCAACAACAGCAGAGAAGTGATGATTTACTGTATAATAGAGAGGCAATACGTCCAAAGCGAGGGAAACACGAGGCTCTGCTATGCAAAATGGTTTAACTGCGACCGAATGGAATCACGGGCTCGTGAACGACCTATTTATATGAATCAAATTATATACTGCTTCATTTCCAATTCCATTTTATATTGCGCTTCTATTAAATTCAACGTGTTATTTGTTATTAGATTGTTTTAAGAAATCGAAAAAACCGTTCGTGGTTCCGCAATCCTTTAAGTTTTTCATAAACATTTACTTCGTTTATAATCTCATCATGTTCATCTTCCTTCACACATGAAAAAATTCTCAACGATCGTTTTTCACAGAATTCAATATTTCAGAGGAGATAGCTGCTCTTTAGAAATTCTTTGAAGTTGTTGCTAGAGGAATATAAAGAACTGTTGAATTCTTCAAGTGAAAATATGGCAATGTGCCCAAATGCATATCTCTATAACAGCCTATAGCGACATGTGTAACTTGCGGTGTAGCAGATTGTTTAAAGCGAGATAAAAAGCGATCGGCAAACTTTGCAAGTGGCGTGTTGACACACCCGAAGTATGTAATATAAGTATATATTTATTTATATATGTATATGTGCGTGTGTATGCATGCGTAGATATATTGTGCATTGTATAAGTACGTCAGTATACGCCTGTAAACGCATATGTATGTGATTAGACACACAACAAACATATATATAGTAATATATATATAGATATATATATATATATATATATATATATATTATATATATATATATATATATATATATATACGCCTATGCATATATGTGTGCGTATATTAATGTATACTTACATGCTGACATACAACATCCTATACATATGTTTATAAGATTTGTATACTGTACACGACGAAGCAAGAATATTTTTTTATTAAAAAAAGTATTTATTCCGGGCATTTCAAAAACAAACACTTACCCACACATACATACATACACAGGCACCACACACACACACACACACACACACACACCACACACACACACACACACACACACACAAACACACACACACAGAGGCACACATGTAAATATGTATATATTCGTGTATGTTTGCATGAATGCATGCATGTATATGCACGCATGATATATATATATATATATAAATATATATATATATACTAGCAGTATCGCCCGGCGTTGCTCAGGTTTGTAAGGGAAATAACTATATAAGCATTTTTAGAGAGTTATAGCCAAAAATAGCAAACAAATAGAAAAAAATGATGGTAAATTTTTTTTGAGAGTAAAAAAAGGTTGAGTTGCGTCCCCTAGACGTCTGTGGTTATTTTTTTGGTTCTCGACCCCATGTCGAATTTATCGATTTTTTTCAGAACTGGGGGAACTTTTCAAAATTTTCGCTGCGTTAGTTTGAATTATGACATTGGGCTATGTGTGTGTCAAGTTTCATCAGAATCGGTTGAAAGCCGTGGTCAGAGTGAGGGTACAAGCAAACAGACACACAGAAACACGCACAGACAAACTGCCGTTTACATAGAGAGAGATTTATATTTATACACATACACAAACACACGTGCACGCATACAAACACACACATTATGATTTTCATTTTTCATTAATTTCGATTAATCTCTTTATATGTACGAACAAATTAAACATTTTCACACCTTTCGTTTTTAAGATATGTATCAGGAGACGAATTATAAAAGCAAGATAATTATACGACGAAAAATTAAATAAAGATTTTAGAGAAAGAAACGTTTGCTGTTAAAAATCAACCACAATTCGCAATCTCTCGCACACATACTAATGCACACACATGAAAAGTCATACGGATGTGTATACAAACTCATACATATTTTGTCATAAATATCTGCATGTGGAAGCACCCCGTCGGTTACGACGTTGAGGGTTCCGGTTGATCAGAATCAACGGAACAGCCTGCTCGTGAAATTAACGTGTAAGTGGCTGAGCACTCCACAGACACGTGTACCCTTAACGTAGTTCTCGGGGATATTCAGCGTGACACAGAGAGTGATAAGGCCGGCCCTTTGAAAATACAGGTACAACAGAAACAGGAAGTAAGAGTGAGAGAAAGTTGTGGTGAAAGAGTACAGCAGGGATCACCACCATCCACTGCCGGAGCCTCGTGGAGCTTTAGGTGTTTTCGCTCAATAAACACTCACAACGCCCGGTCTGGGAATCGAAACCGCGATCCTATGACCGCGAATCCGCTGCCCTAACCACTGGGCCATTGCGCCTCCACTATCTGCATGTATATATACATATCTTGATACCTACCTATGTGCCTAGCTATCTGCCCACATATATGCATGTATACATACATACACACATACATACGTACATAATGCATACATACATACATGCATACATACATACAAACATACATACATACATACATACATACATACATACATACATACATACATACATACATACATATGCATGCATATATATATGCTATGTACTTGGATGCCTATATACATTCATACATACATAAGCTAGTGAAGTATTTGTTAACACTTCTCTTTCGTGGTTTGTCTTTTTCTTTCTCATACTGTTTATTGCAGGTACAATATATATATATACTAGTATTATTACCCCATTTCATTCGGATCTACTCGGGCCACATTTAAAAAATGAGGAATGTTACCTAGAGGCCACGCCTTTCAATTGAGCAAACTCAAAGTTGCCATGGAAACTCCCCAGCAATTTTAACATAGGTATGTAAATTTTAAGGTCAATCCCACCACATAAACGAACACTTTTGCCTGCAGCACATCTGCTTCTGATACAACGTCCGCCCTTTTCACAAATATAGAAAATATATAGTATATGTATATATACATATATATTATATATTGTGTAGTGAATATTATATATATATAGATATATATATAGATATACACACAATATATATATGTATATATATATAATATATATATATATATATATATTATGTAATAAACATCTGTGTATATATATATATATTAATATATATATATATTGTACACACACACACATATATGTACATACACATATATATATATACACACACATATATATACGTATATATATACTGCCTGGAATCGAACTCGGAGTTTGATTCTAGGCAGTGACCTCAATAATAATAATAATAATAATAATAATAATAATAATAATAATAATAATAACATCGAAAAATACCTTAAGAATGAGAGCCGAGGTTCGAAGACACCTAATGAAGCCTGAAGGTACATCAGCCGAAACGTTGTGTTAACAACAAACAAGATGAGGACAAATATCCGTCAAATGTAAATAATGTAAATAATGTACATAATTCCTCATCTCTTAAATACAGAACTCTATTGAGATAATCTAATATTTAGAACTCATTTTCCCAACAGAACTAAATACTCCATTTAAAATGAATCAGAAAATGAATGCTTATGATAAGCTGCTTCGGAACCTACAAATTATCTCCTGAAATGATAAATTTAAATCTCTATCAACAATCATTATTTGAGATGCAGCACGGATATTTGTCAGTGAACAGGTCGCGGTCTTAAAGCGACGAAAATATTTTGACAAATCAAACTTAAATGTTGAAGTGAATCGAACGGTTTTTGTGTGTTTCTTAAATGGCTTACAAACACCTTCCACGCTGCAATTGTTTTCGTTTCAGCACACGATCTCAGATCAAATCTATTGCTATGCAAGTACATCTCCGTAAATCATTATTTGTTGTTATTACTAAGTGCATAAGTATTAGTCTGGGACAAAGAAAGATGCCGTTCTAACTCGCATTGATCAAATCCAGACAATAAGGGAAACTGTGAATTTAAGCAAGACATTTCAGTAAGTAAAGATGAATCTATATATTTGTTGTTTTCTAAATGCCAACAATAGTATTTGTTTCTGAGTTAGGAACTAACCATATCTTTACAGAATGAATTCAAAATTTTTTTTACAAGATGAAAATCCTTCCGATAAACTATGTAACAAGTCGGACAACTCGGACTGGTAAGCTTCAATAAATTACTAATATGGAAGTGTAACAATTTTGTCGTTATGAAAAATTGTGCAAAATACGCCATAATGTTCTAAAAGCTGGAATGAATGCCACATTTTAGAAGGTGTCTTGACACCTTGTGCTTATATCACAGCCTAATCGTGACATAAACACAAGTGTGTATACGCATTCACACATTCATTAAATGCTTTTGGTTAGCGGGAAAACTTTACGGGTTATTAAGAAATCAGATCACTTCCTCAGTCAATAGTGGAGAGTACACAGCTGATATAAAAAGCACTCATATATTAGAGTATCACCGTAGTGGATTGTTGAATTTGTATCTTTGTGCTTTTGACTAGTCGTTATTATTTAATCAACGCATACTCACACGCATATATTCACACTCGGATACACACCTTCCTTCCTTCTCGAGCCACGCCTGCCTTATATGGGCCGGTTTCGCGGTTTTCTTGGCGTGTAGGTTTCCCATCTGGACGGGACGCCGGTCCGTCGCAGGTGAGCTGCTAGATGGAGGAGGAAAGAGTGAGAGAAAGTTGTGACGAAAGAGTCAGCAGAAGTTCGCCATTACCTTCTGCCGGAGCCGCGTGGAGCTTAGGTGTTTCGCTCATAAACACAGACATCGCCCGGTCTGAGATTCGAACCCACTATCCTTCGACCGCGAACCCGCTGCTGTAACCACTAGGCCATGTGCCTCCACTCAGATACACACACTCACACACACAATCGGATTCACACACACACTCACACACTCGGATACACACACATACTCACACACACACACACTCTTTCTTACATGCACACACATACACATACTTACATAGGCCATCCCATTAGCTTTACCAATCAAACATCTTCTTCCTTACACTCGCACCCGCTCTCACCTCTTCACACATGTATACACACTCGCTATCAATTACATTTACGCACAATCACCCCACACCGCATTAGCCTACGTCACTCTTCTTTGTGCTTCGTACATTTCTACGCATATACATACACCACACTAAGATATACACCCACCCATTTTCCTCTTATGTCCGCTTCTAGACACGGATACACTCCTATACTTGCCGATATAGACACGTCTTCCTTTCTCAACGCTCCTCGTGGAACAGCGATTCCACCTAGTTTCTAACACTTCCCCTCGTCGCTTCTTTCTTTCTTTCTTTATTTTCGTTCTTTCTTTCTTTCTTCTTTTTTCTTTCTTCTTTCTTTCTTTCTTTCTTCTTGCCTCTTTTCTTTCTTTCTTTCTTTCCTTCTTTCTTTCTTTCTTTCTTTCTTTCTTGCCTTCGTCGCTTCTTTCTTTCTTTCTTTCTTCTTTCTTTCTTTCGTTCATTCTCTCTCCCTTTCTTTCTTGCCTTCTTTCTTTCTTTCTTTCTTTCTTTCTTTCTTTCTTTCTTGCCTTCTTTCTTTCGTTCATTCTCTCTCCCTTTCTTTCTTTCTTGCCTTCTTTCTCTCTCTCTTTCTTTCTTGCCTTCTTTCTCTCTCTCTCTCTTTCTTTCTTTCTTTCTTTCTTTCTTTCTGTCTTGCCTTCTTTCTTTCTTTCTTTCGTTCATTCTCTCTCTCTTTTTCTCTCTCTGTTGTCACACACTAAATATATTCCGGCATAAACACATTAAGTGGAACATTTATATATAAATACACTTACACATATGCTTATATACAGATAAACATTATAAACAGATACCTACATAAATACACTTGCACACATTATACATACCAGCACCACACACACACACACACGCCAACACACACACACACACACACATACACACACATACACACACACATCCACTATTTCTCTTTATCATTCACTACATTTCCCTCTTCTGATGATCGACTAAAAGTCAATATATTGGAACACTTTCTGTTTCCATTAAGGAGATAAGCTATTCCTATTTGTTTAAACTATATTCCTACAGGGTGTCCGGTTTTATTGTTCATTCTCTTTACATTACGTACGTACATATGCGTATATGCCTGTCTGTTTTTATCTATCTATTATTGTGCGTGTGGTGTATATCTGCAGCGGTATATGTATGTATTGTATGACGGAAGCTGTGTGGTTAGAAGAGTGTTATGTGGTGAGCAACGGCTTTCCAACCACGTGATGCCGGTTTCAGTCCAGGGACCAAAGCCTTTTTGAATGTATTTGGTAGAGGGAAACTGAAAGAAGCTCGTCGCATATATATATATATATACAAAAATTTACAAGATAAGGGCAAAAGAAAAATTCTAATGACCAAATATGCCGAAAAAAGACAAAAATTGTCAATAACCATTATAATTAATGCGTCTCGAAACAAACCAATAGAAATTTCTAAAAAATCCGTTATTACCGTATTGGTCCCAATTTCGGGGTTAATTCATAAGAATTTTCCCCTCTTCAGCGATAAATACGTGAGATATAAGTGAAATACTTACTCATACCCATGGAAAAAGCAAGCAGTAAGTCCTGAGCAGACCTAAGTACCCCAAATATTTCCAAAATAGAAAATCTTCGGCACATCTCGAGACACATGTGATTCGAACTAGAAAGTTTCACACTCGGTGAAAAGTATACATATATATATATATATATATATATATATATATATATATTATATATATATATATATATATATATATATATATTATGCACACGTATATATGTGTGTATGTGCGTGTGTGTGCGTGTGGCGTTGTGGTGTGTGTGTGTGTGTGAGTATATATACGTAAATGCCTATATGTATGCATGCGCGTGTGTTTAAGCAGATCGATCAGCTAGAAAATCTCACGGGATTGGGTAAAGTTGAATTCAAACCCTTCAAGGCGGTACTCCCGTACGGCCCCGATCCAATGAGTGAAAACATTAAAAGAATAAAAATATGGAATCTATTATATGTTACTTGTGTACAAATGAAAGATGATTTATTTCTTACAAACGGATTACGCTGAAACTATAGGGAGTAAGTTGAAGTATTCCCTATAATATTCGATATATATATATATATATAAATATATATATATTATATATATATATATATATATATATATATATATATATATATATATATATCATTAAAGTAACTGGATGTTTTTGAAAGGACATTAGCAATCATTGAATCAAAATTTCACAGAAGATAATATTTTAGGTTAGTCTCTTTGATACACTACGATGGTTTCTCCAGACAGTTGAGAATAAGATTGATATATAAAAGAAATCCTCTTCACTGCCAAGACCACTAGCTACTGATGCATTTATTAATAGATCTATAGTTTCTCAGTGAAGCAGACGATAACAAAATGACTGCGCATTTATTGAAGATTATGCACGTTAAAATCGATTGTCGCCATAACAATATGACATAATTGTTGCTAAGGTACTGAAGAAAATTTTATCTAATCCCACGGCTAAACTATTGGCAAAACACACCAAATGCTAAACTGCTTTTGATCTCTAAATCCTATTCAGATACTGCTATTGCTGAATTATAAACATCACAAACAAATCAGAATATTCTCCTATGTGACTTAAGGTTGCTGTTTCATGCATACTTGGTTAGTTTGTTCATTGAATATTCTGTAACAGAATTTATGCAATCTATTGTTTGGCATAAGAGATATCAAATATTCGAGTGGTTGGAAGTAGTTATTTCACAACAAAGACCTATTGTCGTTGTTGATTTTGTTAGTATCAAAGATCTTTTTCTGTAAAGAGAAGTCAAGCTGTCATATCGTTGGTTGTAGAATGATTATCATAGTGCAGATAATGATTCACCTTGTTATAATGTGATGCAGTTATGATGGTACTATATAAGATATATTGATACAGAAAAGCAACGAAGTTTCAAGAGGGAAATTGTTTCGACAATATCGAGTGTGCTGTCAGATATTTTATCAAATAGATTTAGTAAAAATAATAGATCAATTAAACTTCTTTTTATTATTAGTTGACGGTGACCTGGTAATTTCGTTCGCACACCACACAATATGCTTAGCGGCATACTGTCCGTCTTTACCTTTCGAGTTCACATTTCATCGAGGGCTACTTTGCTTTTCATCGTTTGAATCGCTGAAATAGTACCAGTCGAGCACTGAGATCGATATAATCGACAAGACCTTACCCCCCCCCCAACAAAGCTTTAAGCCTTGTGCGTATAACAGAAAGGGTCAGCAGTGAATTAATAAATCTAGTAGTAACAAATTGCATGATCAGTCGTTGGTCTAACCATTTGTTTTGTCAGGGTCCCACTGATACTATGTGCGACCTCATCAATAATAGGTCTTTCGTTGTTCCACGTCTGCAAGAAATAATCATATACTATAAAAGGCAGATTTTCTCTGTCTGTGACTATGTTTGTTTTGTAATACAATTGTACAATATAGAATTTCTTCAATTGGAATTTACCTATGATTTTTCGAAATAGATTCGATTGGGTCATGGCATATAAATGTTTTTCAATTTGACCCCCAATTAAGCAAAAATTCGATAAAACTCAATATTTTACGATTTGCCTCTCGCATTTTAACTGCTTTACTCCTTCTATTACCACACTTTCTCCTACTTTCTCTTTGCAAGTGTACCTTAAACCACTACTAAAAAAAATACACAGAGGAAACAGAAAAAAAGATAAATACATTACGATTTACTCCCCACACACACACATAGACACGCAAACATATACATCTACTTTCTCTTGGCAAACCGCTCCTCAAAACAAAAAAGAGAGCAAACAGATCTAAAATAAAAAATATATATTACCATATTACCACTACGGGCAAAAATGACCCTCCTAAGTGAAACAACACTCGTTTCAAAACATTATTGCAAATGAATTATCTCGTAAAAATAAATACGAAAACGTAATATATTATAAAATCTGCCAATTTATGACTCCAAAACCCAACAGTGTGATTCAATTCTGACAGTTTATTTTGATTTCGCTTCATCTAGTATTATTAAACTATTGGGATCATATGAATTAGGAATGTCATTTGCAACGATAGCCGAAATATTTTTCATATTGTTAGATTTATATTAAATCAATATTAACTTCAAATGTATTTACTGAAAATTCCTTTTTCATATTTTCTCTCTATATTTAAAAGTTCCCTTGCGTAAATTTGAAATAAACGAAAGTCATCGACATCATGGTTGACATAATGAAACAAATAACGAATATGAACTGTGTTGGTGTTATTTGTCAGGAAAGGGCTCACAATGTCATCGGCACTGGATTTATCTATTTATCTATTTTTAAAAATTTATACTGTTGTTTGTGAAAAATAGTGTTGCTGGTTACAGGCTTCAAACGGGAAGATATTAATTCACTGTAAATAAAGAAATGAGTGGCTTCTATTCCGAAAAGCATCGGCATTTTGCCACCTGTTATAGTCTGCACCTTCAGTAATATACGCGCCCGCATCAGACTTTCATACATATATGTGTATTAATGCATATATAGGTATGCGTGCAAACACACACACACACACACATACGCACACATATTTATAGCTTGCTACACAAACTCACATTCCTACTTTGACTTCTCTTCCTCCCACTCTGCCTACACCAAGCTCTGCATCCCCTACTTCTAATTCCTCCCTCTACGCAGGCTCTGAAGTGATGATCATGACTCAGTCTCAACTCATGGCGCGCCACTTCATCCTACGTGGATATCCACAAACACTTGCACCGACCACTTCTCAGCACTCTCACCACACGCCATTGTCCAACACCCATACACAATCTTCAATAGCGTCACCAAACATAACACTATATGAGGAGAGAAGTCTCTAGCATCACACAATATCGATCAGAGTTCACAGTGGTAACAACATTGTCTTCTTCGAAGAAGTACAGACCCCAAATGCGGAATTCTACTACCGCACACCATATGGTCACCCAAGAACAATGCAAGGGGCGTTCATGCAACTCACGAGGGTTATTCTCGACCCAGTACCGTAAATCATTTACTTATTCAATCTGCCACACAGACGAAAATTGGCCGCGTCACTGAACAACACAAGAGCTGCACGAGGGACATGTTGAATTTCCAAACACAATGCTCTACGAGTTTCAAAGTCTCTTTCATTGGGTTCTTTTGCCAAAACCATTTTGTATGGATGCATTTTCATTTCCTTATGAAGACTTCTCCGCTAACATCTGTCGGAAAGCCTAAGAGCAGCGGCATGTTTCCGTGCAGAATGTTGTGGAGAATATTGAACTGAAGCTCTTACCGCTGCTATATTTTCCGAAGTTCTGGCTGTCTTAGGTCGGCCGGCTGTTTTTCGTTTCGACGCTGTGATCCACTTGCTCTGAAGTTAGTAACCCATAACAAAACCGTGTTTCGGGTAGGTACGGGATCTTGTTTATTAAGCCTGAAGTACACACGGAACAGCCTTCGTGTTACAGTTACGGATTCGGTGTTCTTCATAAACGTTTACATAATGAAAGCGCGATGCCCCCGTCCGTCCAATTCATGTTGGCAGATGAAAACGAAAGGAAACAAAGCATCACAAATGACTCCAATTGAAACGTAATGGCATTATATGTACATTTAGAAAATAATAAATACAATTTTCGTTCTTTAGTCTATTTCACTTTTATTCAACCTACAAATGTGTTAGTTCATTTTGCTGCACGCTGATTTTTAATTGAAGAAACTTTAATTTCAAATAGCTGGACAGTATGAAGAGTTTTTGTTGAACTTTTCTATATACAAACATACACACACACATGCACGCACAAACACACACAGAGACAAACACAAACACACACACACACACACGCATAAGCATAACCATTTAAACATATTTTTGTGTAACGGATTCCAATTAAAGGGTACTAGCCTCTCTAAGGTTACTGTCGAAAACACGCCGTGGATTCACTACAAAATCCAGTTGGACCCGTTGGGTATAAAACAAACTCAAAAATATAGACTTGATACATTAATTAAAACGAAAGTGAAAGTACATATCATTTCTACTATATAGCAGACAACGTTACTTATGCACCTCTTCGACAGCCCAAAATAATATAATGTAAACTATAATGCTGAACGTGGAAATGAAGTTTATAGCAATCTAGAGTAATGCTTTACTGCCTACACACAATGTCATTTATAAGGAAGACATACTGGAAGTTTCGTCTATTCCATGTTATATTAACATTACCGGTTATATTGATAACCGACTTCCAGCTAGGAGTAAAACGTAGCACCGTGAAATATGGATAAATTGGAAGTCAGAACTAAATGCAGAACGATACTGCGAAATACAATATGCTCAACCTGGTGCCTCATATTCTTCATCATGCTAACCATACTCGTGGACGGTAGTAAGCGTAGTCTCCAATCATGCGATTATATTCGGACTACAATAGATTGGTTACACCTCTATGTCTACCTATCTAGTTATCCAATTTCCTTATTCAAATCTCTCTCCGCACACACACAAACAAACACATACGCACACACACATGCACGCATATATATGTATGTGTGTACGTGTGAGTATATATGTGTGTGTGTGAGTATGCATATGCATACATACATACATACATACATACACAACATATATATATATATAATATATATATATATATACATACATGCATATATATATATATATATATATATATATATATATATATATATATATACATACATGCATATATATATATATACATATATATATATATAGCTACTCTACATTTTGATCTTGCCAAAAGGCTGATACGTACATACATAATACATACATACATGCATACATACATACCTACATAAATGTAATCTCTTTATATTTGAAATAGATTTATTTAGTTGTTTATTTAATCTATTTTATTTAATATAGAAGTATAGATTAGTAGATTAATTATTTAGATTAAACTTAATGTTTACCTCTATTTTTGTATTGTAGTATGAATATAGACATTTATATACGTATTTATTATATGATATATGCGGTTGTGTGTGTATGTATATATGTGTATATGTTGATGTGCGTGTATATATATGTATATGTATATACATTTATTTATGTGTGTGTCTGTGTATATAGGTGTATGTGTATATATTGAGCATTGTATGTATGTACATGTATGTAAGTGTGTGCATATGTGTATGTGTGTATGTATGTGTATATGTATATGTATATGTATGTGTATATATATATATATATATAATATATATATATATATATATATATATGTATATATATATATATATGTATATATTTTTTTATATATATATTTATGTATACGTATGTATAGTTTTACTGCAAATTTTGATAAGTATTTTATAGATTTGGTTATGATCACTAATTTTAGCTTATAACGATAAGAGCATGGGGAAAGACTTTATAGTACGATGAGGGGTTACTATATAAATTTTTTTTTATATATTTATCAATCATATAAGATTTTTAGAATATATTTAATTATTAGTGGTTTTTAATCATTTAAATTATTTAATTTATTTTGTATTAAGTATTATTTATCATAGTTATTTTATTAATAAATATTATTGTATAGAGTGATTTTATTCTTTATTTGTGACTTCATTCTATTTACACTGATAAACCATTAATATTCCCATTCACAATCTCATTGATAAAGCGTATGTTCCTCACGCTTAATGAATTCTTCAACAATTTATTCTTTTTTTGCTAATAACGTAATTCCACGAGTATTCTTATAAACGCTGTAAAGACGTTTTCCGATTCAAAATTTTAGTTTATTACTAAACCTCGCTAAGATAAGTATTTATTTATATTTAAGATCTTCAAATTGTAAATTTTAATATTTTATAAGTCTTTGGTGTAATAATATTTTCCTTATGTAAATATCGTTGTTTATGTAGTGATCTAATTATCGTAATTTTCTATATTATTAGATATTAAATTTAAGTTTATTCGGAAGATACTAGCGATAGATTTGTTGTTTGATAGCAAGTATACGAGGTGCATAAAGTTAGGCTTTTGTATATACATGTTTTAATAGTATTAATTGTAGTTTTAAATTTCTCATAATTAAATTAGATAAACTTTGATAAACTTAGATATGTTCGACTAAAGATTGGTCCGGGCCATGTCTAATTTAATAGCATAACTTAGTTATTGTTTTTTAAATTGATATTCGCTAGTTATTCCCATTCATAATTATATTTATAGTATTTATAGTATGTATTCGATACTATATTACTACGAATTGATTATTTCTATAAGTATTTTACATAAGATTTCCGAAAGTTCGTTTAAGTTTGTTTATTTGTATTTTGAAATTAGCTATTTCATCTTTAAATATGAAAAATTAATTTATTAGGTTTTTATTATATGTGCATATATATTTATTTATAGAGATTAGTTTAGATCTTAATTATAATATTTATATACATTTATATATTTTCATTGATAATTTATATATAATAGTCATTTTGAAATATTTATGTAATTAGATATAGATTAATACCGATATTAGATTATTGGTGGGTTTCCTACCTTTTAAATTAAAATTAATATTTAACATTATAGTCGATTTTGATATAATCATAATTGTTAAGTTTTATGTTTCTAGTTTGATAATATAGTTTATTATAAGTAAAATTATTATATTATATATATATCTTAAAAATATTGTTTAAATATTTCTGATTATTTTTTAGATATTTCAATTAACCTGAAGATTGACTGTAACCATAACTCGAATTATTAATTGAATTTAAATTAATGTTATTCGAATTGTTCAGCCATGAAACGATCGTAGTGTTTTACTCTTTATCTTTTATTAAACTTTTAATACTTTTGATATATATTTAAAATAATATAAATCAAATTAATTTTATGTATTGGCTTATGTTTGTCATTGTTTGATTTGCCTAATAGTGGTTTTATCTCTAATTTAATATAATATAATATAGTATATTTATACTATAAATTGGATATAATCCTAAATCTGATTTTTCCCTGTAATCTTGGATTTATTCCCTAATATTTTATTATTAATATATATATATATATATATATATTATATATATATATATATACATATACAATTTAACAAATAAAACACATGCATACATACATATATGTACATACCTACATCTATATGTATATATACATGCATATATATATATTATATATATGAGTAGAGGGACACCACAAATAAACGTAGAACACAACGAGAAACGAAAACATAAAAACAAACAAGGAAACGGACTTTTTTTAACAACGAAAAAACAGAGTATAAGACAAACAATACAAGGAATATCCCCCTTCATCAGCTGCCCCTGGTTCGACTCAATGCCTATATATATATGTGTGTATGTGTGTATTTGTGTGTGAGTGTGTGTTTATGTGTGTGTGTGTGTGTTTGTGTGTGTGTGTGTGTATGTATTTATGTATGTAAACACACACATATATATATAGTATATCGACAGACAGATAGGCGCTTGGGCTTATCTGAAGCCAGAGAAATTTCACCCCACCTCACCCCGTTGATCTTTTCACCCGCACGATTTGCACTAAGATATAAAAATAGCCTTCCACATCACCCCACCCCGTTTTTTGGACCCCCCGCCAAAAGGGATTGTAGCATATTAGAAGGTCACAGGAATTCATTTCCCGAAAAAAAAAATTCCAATGTTTCCCGCCCCATTTTTTTTCGAATCAGAATAAGGGGTTTGCAGCATATTAGGAGGTGAGTGTACTTGATTCCACGCAAAAAATCCAATGTTTTGTTTTTTTCTTAGTGAAATCTACCCTTATACAGCAAACCTATCATCAAAGACATTCCAGCCTTTAGCAAACTGTCTTTTTAGTGATAATCTAGGACATTACGTGCAATGGGCGTGTGATTTAGGTTGGTATTTTAGGCGTTTCGAGCGACCACGTAGAGGCTCTTTTATTGGTTCGATTGCGTGATGAGATATTTTTTTACACATATATGTAATATATATATATATATATATATATATATATATATATATATATATATATATATATATATCATCGGCAGAAGTTAGAGAGTAGGTCAAAAACTGAGAGTTTCGGGTATTAACACTTATCAAACACGAATTTGTCCATTGTCACTCTGTAACCTCTGAAGAAATAATTCTGAAAGACAAAATAATGTCAAAAACGTTAAGAGTAAACTCTGTTCTATGTGACACATTCTATTGTCACTCTGTAACTTCTGTCGAAATAACTTCTAAAATACAAAATTTTGTCAAAACTGGTGTCGATGTAATCGACTTGGCACTTCCACTAAAATTCCAAGTTTTGTGCCTATAGTAGAACCGATTATTATTATCATTATTATTATTATTATTATTATTATTATTATTATTATTATTATTATTATCATCATTATTATTATTATTGCTATTATTATTATTAATATTATTATATTATTATTATTATGTTGGCTCAATGCCAGCAAATTAGGGGTAGGGAGAGTAAATTATATCGAATTTAATAATCAACTGGTACATGTTTTATTAACCCCAAAAATATGATAGGCAAAGCCGACCTCGAAGAAATACCGCAAAGCCTTTTGTCAGGCGAGCTAACGATTCTACCAGATCATCATCAAGAATAGCAGACACAGTACTGTCATTTCTGTTATGTATCGCTATCAGGGAGGCTAAGTGGTCAAACCTATAGCACTAGGTTCAGCCAATCTGCTGTCTGATCGACAAACAAGGTGTATGCATATAAGATTTTCTGTAGTCGGTCGTGGGCGAGATGTACTATCCTCGCCTATCCGTAACTTATAACTCGCACGCATTAATGTCCCGTATACACACACGACGCTGAACCTAAGTATTCACACACAAACACACACACACACACACATGCAAATTCTCGAATACCCCACCTCCGCACATAGAGAGATACAGTCGTACTTACATATATGTTTACCCAGGAACTTCGGTGCACATATTGGTACATACATACATCAACAAATACTTCCATATTAGTGTGACAAACTGCACCCACTTTCTAAAGTTGCATTGTTCCCCCCCCTTACACGCTGTCGCATGCCAGAATGTACGAGGGGATGAAGAAAAATTCCTGGCTTTAAAGGTATCACAAAAGGCCGTGTTGGAGGCCCAACCTTCCGAGTTCTTTTACAACCCTTAGAAAAACTAACGGACCGCTGCAATAAGTGGAGAAGGGGATATGTTAAGTAAAATCATAATTAAATGATATTCTTCTATTTTCTTTTACCCAAAGGAGTGGCTGTGTGGTAAGTAGCTTGCTAACCAACCACATGGTTCCGGGTTCAGTCCCACTGCGTGGCATCTTGGGCAAGTGTCTTCTGCTATAGCCCCGGGCCGACCAATGCCTTGTGAGTAGATTTGGTAGACAGAAACTGAAAGAAGCCTGTCGCATATATGTATATATATATATATATATATAAGTGTGTGTTGTATATGTTTGTGTTTGTCCCCCTAGCATTGCTTGACAACCGATGCTGGTGTCTTTACGTCCCCGTCACTTAGCGGTTCGGCAAAAGGGACCGATAGAATAAGTACTGGGCTTACAAAGAATAAGTCCCGGGGTCGATTTGCTCGACAAAAGGCGGTGCTCCAGCATGGCCGCAGTCAAATGACTGAAACAAGTAAAAGAGTAAAAGAGTAAAATAGTAAAGCCATGTACTTTTCATAACTTCCTTGTAGGTTCGTTGATATTCATTATACAACGGTAGATTATCCAAATATATTTGTAGGACTGTCCACTCTCTAACTCAATAGGCCGACACAACAATCAGACTATAGTGTTGCACGATGTATTCCGTGGAATAGTCCATATTTATATGGAATCCGGTTAATTTGTCTGGCTGTTGCGCATTGATCTTTGATCCTTGTTTGACCGTTGCGCATCGTTGTTCAGGCGGTTAGATACAACTCGTAATCACGAATCTCGTTTTTTCTAGTACTTGCTGTATTTCGGTATCCCATGAAAATGTTGCCGATGCAAGCATAGTCAGAGTAAATATACAAAGATGGATGGGACGCGAAAGGGTTATACGCATGGGTTTACAGATACAGAATACAGACTGGGTGTACAGACATGATAATATACCCTTGATACGTGTTCAGTGTTCGAATCCGAGTGAGGGTAACTTTGTCATTATTGCGAGGTTGATAAAATAAATACCAATGAAGGACTGAGATCGAATGAAGTTAATAAATTAACTGTGTGCGTGCGTGCTTGTGTGTACACGTGAATATGTAAGTGGTAATTTGTAGCAGTAGTAGCTAATTCATCGTCTTTCATATAACATATAGTGAATTTAAAAAATAACGTTTTTTATTGTAGTTACTATTCAGCTACGATTCCATGGTGTAAGAACCATAAAATATGTACGTAAGGAAGTTTTAAATAAAAAAAAACTAAGTTTATATTTGGTTTCTACTAGTACTAGCAAATATAGACGTTCAAGCGTAAAGGATCTTTTTAGATATACTTCAACTTTCTTCTTTATAATTATGACAATCTAACAGACTCTAGATCTGTGACTTATTTTATTTCCTTTTATAAATAGAAGCAAACAACATTTATTTGACATCTTCGAGTCTTTCACATAAATCCCTGGTAATCCAGGGATTTATGGAGACTTTCTGTCTACCCCTACAATTGATGTTCGACGTGAATAGGCTTTGCAGTCCATTTCTGTTGTGCTAAACAACAGGCTGCATTATATTTTAAATTCTGATGCTATATTTTGAACATTTATGTACAATTATAGAGGAGGAATAATCTCAAGTACATTTATGTTATCAGTAGAAACACACAGGTCGAAAGGCCTACCAAGCCTAATGGGGTCGGGCAGAGATTCCTGGCGCTATGTTGAGAAATTCATTTCGATTGCGGCCACTCCGAGAAGTATGCAGAACTACTTTTCATCACGTGAAATTTTGTATCAGCGGCAATAACGGCTGGCATTGATTACAACATTACTAATATAAAAAAGCTAACAAATATATCAAAGACGCCGTAATTATTGTTCTCACTTCAATTGGTTTTTCCATTTAAATCATGACCCAATCCGATACTATCAAAAAACTTATCGCAATCCTCATAGATTGTCACTGCCCGTATGATTTCATTATAAATCTACCCGACCAGGAGTAATCTGCGGATAAAAACAATATCTATAGATGTTTCGAGATAAGGAATAATCCACTTTTCTTCGTTCATTTAACCTTTCATCTAGATTAATCTTAACTCTGTGCTCCCATATGAAAAATAAAAAAAATTAAAATTAAAGAATCACTTCTTTCTGAAGCATCAGTGTATCACTGCAATCAGGTTATCTTCCAAATAGCAAAATTTTATATTGGTTATTTTGCTATTTGGATGATAGCCAGCACTTTGGTGATATGGTACTATTCTAATATATTCAATTAACACGCAATGACCCTATTGCCATGTATATGTATGTATATATATATATATATAAATATATATATATATACATACACACAAACACACATAATATATATATATATATATATATATAACTAAAAATAAGGGACACCACCATGCCGAAATAGCAGTCAAATCCTGACTCTAAAAACCACGTTAAATGTTCAATATCGACACATGAGATAAGACACCCTTAGACACTCTCATACACCCTATTTTTAGTTGTAAAAAATTATTACCTTTGTATGGTATTTTTCCCATGCTTGCCACTTGATAATATCGATATTTAAATATCGATATTATCCTTATTTATATATATATATATATATATATATATATATATATATATATATATATATATATATATATATGTATGTGTGTGTGTGTGTGTGTTGTGTGGTGTGTATGTATCTATATCCGTCTCTCACATTTCTTGGCCCTCTCTTCCTTTAACTTTAACTAACAGATAAACTCCTAAAATTTAAAAACCTATTGAACAGCATAAACCCAAATATACAGTTCAGAATGGAATACAACCAAAAGGAGCTCCCATTCTTGGATATACTAATTAAGAAAAGTAACCTTAAAATAGAAACAGACATATTTTACAAAGCCACAGACGCCAAACAATACCTTCTTTTTAATTCATGCCACCCAAGACACACTAAAACAAACATCCCCTTCAACCTTGCAAGAAGGATATGCACAATAGTGTCAGAACAAAATACCAGGCACTTTAGACTGCAAGAACTCAAAAACATCCTAATTGACAGACATTACCCAGCTCAACTCATAGAGGATGGGATCAGACGTGCAACAGAAATCAACATAGAAACTTTAAGAAAAGTTCAACACAACAACACACCTTCCCAGAAAATACTACCTTACATATCCACATACAACCCCAGAAACAAAGAAGCCTTCACCATCATCACCCAGAATTACCAATACTTCATAAGGACCCCAAATTAAAGGAAATTCTAAACATAACCAAATCATTAAAAGCTACAAACAACCTAAATCACTTAAAAAGATTCTCACAAAGGCAAAATTGCTTTCTGAAATTATGGATGCAAAAGTAAAAAAATGTGGTAGACCGAACTGTGCAACATGTCCAAACCTGCTAGAAGGATCAGAATTCCTCTTCAAAGAGGGACAGAAATTCAAGATCAAATCTAATTTTACTTGTGCCTCTGAAAACATAATTTATGTCATAAAATGCTCGGGCTGCCACCAAGACTACGTGGGATCCACGGGACTATCACTAAGACGTAGATGCACACTGCATCGACAACAGATTGCATTCCCAGAATACAGAATGATACCTTTTAGTGAGCACATTGAGAAATGCGCAAAGCAACTACTACCACAATTTTAATCTTTCCATTTTACCAATGTGCTATCGGAACACCAACACAAATTAGACTAAACAAGGAAACATTCTCATTGAAAAGTACAAGCCCAGACTTAACCATCCCAACATACTTATACAGAGAAATTCACCCCAAAGGAAAGGCCAAAAATTTTAAGCGATTATCTCCCTTACCACCGGAAGAAATCACTTATTACCTCCCCTTATCTAGAACTCTCTTCAACATAACATAACGATAACTCTTCTCAACATAAACATAACGACGTAAGAAATTTGAAAAGCTAAACGCGAAACCGGTCATTTCTTCTAAATTATGTCATTGTAAGAAAAAATTTATAATATTCTTCAGACATATTGACTCAAATATATTTTTTTAACCTTTTAAAACTAGCCTTCTGTAGTCTTTTCACTTTTACTATTTTCTATATATATATATATATATATATATATAGAGAGAGAGAGAGAGAGAGAGAAAAGTATGTATGTATGTATTGTATATATATATATATATACACTTACAAACACACACACATACATGCATGAGTACGTATATACATGTGCGTGTATGTGGAGGCGGAGTACAGAAGAGAGACAGAAAAGATGTGTGTACTTTTTTTGTTTTTTTAATCATTCCATTCCATTTCCTCCCGAAGCTACGCAATTCATGTCCCTGTTTATAGCTTCAACTAACAGGCTTTCTCTTCTGATGTTGAAGAGAAATCGGTAAAATAATAGTATATAGATAGTAGCGTTATATCGTATAAACGGAAATTGTATTCATATATCCACTAGCAAAACATACATATTGCTTTCGACAACGTGACTCTCAGAAAATAGATTCATTATTAACAATATCAGTACAGAAACCTAATCTACGATAAATGTAAAACAATCGATGTTGCATGTACATCTGTTGGATTTCGCTTGATGATATAACCATGGGAGTGCAAGTACAGGAATGACTTGGTTCTGTAATAATAATCTAATCGAAATAGGAAGTGAACTCAAAATTTCAAATTCATGAAATACTTGTTAATTATAGAAAGGTCTGCTGACGACTGTTGCGGTATTTATCTGCAGGTCTGTCACAAACCTGTAGATTTATCCCAGTTAACATAATGTACAATTGACCGAGAGGTTACTATTCTCCCTACCAACCCACGAATCGAAACACAACGCCAGTCCATCCTAGGGTGAAATTCGAGTCACTGTCGCCACCGCCGCCCCAAATGCCCACGCTGCCGCGGCGTAGCCACTGCTACTGATGATAGTGCTCAGTTTTAGTTAAATGAACTGAAGTAACGAGAAACAAAGTGCCTTGCTCAAGGTCACAAAGTATCTCCCGAACCAGGAATCGAAATAGGAATAATACTGTCAAAAATTATTTTAAAAATTTCTAATTTTTCAATGATTCCTTGATAAAAACGAACGTTTACCTTCGACTTGAAATGAATCTCATATATCACAGTATATCGTTTTCAAATAGTGAATTCATATAAAGCCTTGTAGCTAGGTTGAAGCTTGATGCATCAAGCGTTTTCCTTTGTGTCGATTTCTTAGTAGTAGCTTACTGCATCAATCAATACCAGCTAAGTATGATTCTTCTAAGGCATCTATGATTTCTATGGCGAAGACATTTAAATATCAAATGACACAGTCCAAGTGACTGTAAATAGGATTCAGTTTTAATTAAATCAGACTTAGTTATTAAGCAACTGGACTCTCTATCATCAGGTTGTGGCTTCGATTCCTGGTTCGGGAGATACTTTGTGACCTTGAGCAAGGCACTTTGTTTCTCGTTACTTCAGTTCATTTAACTAAAAATGAGCACTATCATCAGTAGCAGTGGCTAAGCCGCCGCGGCGTGGGCGTTTGGGGCGGCGGCGATAAGGACTCGAATTTCACTCTAGGATGGACTGGGCGTTATGTTTCGATTCGTGGGTTGGTAGGGAGAATAGTAACCTCTCGGTCAATTGTACATTATATAAACCGGGATAAATCTACAGGTTTGTGACAGACCTGCAGATAAATCCCGCAACAGTCGCCAGCAGACCTTTCTATAATTAACAAGTATTTCATGAATTTGAAATTTTGAGTTCAGTTCCTATTATAGGTAAAACTTTGCTAATGACTGATTCCATTACCCTAATTGGCTCTTGATGCTTTGTGTAGAAACACAATTTTGGTGGTATTCTACTGAGCCAAATAGATGAGAGAGACCATAGAAAATAAAACTCAAAACTGGACTTTATCTTAAGAACTCATTTCTCTTTGTTTAGGTGATACTTGATTCTTTTTACTTTTCAATTAGACAACCTTCAGATATAAAAGAATAACCCAAGGCACCACTCTATTCCACTTCGTGAAACCTTGAGAAAGAACCTTCTACTATAGCTTCGGGCCGACCAAAACCTTGTGAGTGGATTTGGTAGACGGAAACTGAAAGTCCTTCGTACATATACACACATATGTGTGTGTGTGTGTTTTGTATATGTATGTACGTATGTATGTATATATAGATATATATATATAATATATAATATATATATATATATATATATATATATATATGTATATATATATATATATATATATATATATATATATATATATATATATATATATATATATCAATATGTGTGCAGGTCATTCAACGAAGGAACAAGGATGGCAACAAAGTAAATAGAAGTTGAAGAATTAGACTAGTAGCCATCAAATGAACTACCATAACGCCAACAGCGACACCAAGTATATATTTCTGAGTAGCAACAGGGAAATACTGAAGTAGGAGCATCTATTGTAAACTGCATACTAATATAGTTAATATCGATTCATGTGATGTATTTCTGCATGAAAAACGGAAACACATTCATACATACATTCGCATATACGCATATTCATAAGTGCGTATATATTCACTTACACACACACACAAACACACACGCACACAACATACTCACACACCTACACACTCATACACACACATTCACCTACACAGACAAACACACAAAACGCACAGTCGTATCTTCATAGACATGTAGACATATACAGACAAGCAGTCCTGACCACATCTTTATATACATGAACAATTACATATACACAGAATTAAACTATGTGTGTGCAGCATTAAGTATGAATGTATATGTATATATCTATATATACATAGGTGTATGCGTGAGATATATATATATTATATATATAATATATATATATATATATATATATATATTATATATATAATATATAAAAACTCAGACAGTTCATATCTATGTGTGTGTATGCAATATATATATATATATATATATTATATATATATATATATATATATATACACAAACAGGCTTGGGTTGGGTGTGTGGGGAAGAAGCTTGCTGCTCAACCATATGGTTCTGGGTTCAGTTCCACAGCGTGGCACCTTGGGGAAGTGTCTTCTACTATAGCCTCAGGCTATAGTGGAAGCCTTGTGAGTGGATTGGTAGACGGAAACTGAAAGAGTCCGTTGTATATATAACATATATTTATATTATATATATATAATATTATATATATATATACAATATATGTGGTCTCCCCACCATCGCTTGACAACCGATGTTGGTGTGTTTACCTCCCCGTAACTTAGCGTTTCAGCAAAAGAAACCGATAGAATAAGTACTAGGCTTACAAAAGATAAGTCCTGAGGTCGTATTTTTGACTTAATGCGGTGCTCCAGATGTCCGCAGTCAAATGACTGAAGCCAATAACAGAATATGTGAATATATATATATATATATATATATATAATAGACACATACACATTATATCAGACGTGTCCGTTTGATGTGGTTTAATTCAATTAACTCCGATCATATTAATCAGGTAGAATAACGTCGCAGTAGTTTTAAATTGCCTTACCTTATCGTTAACGGTATATACAAACGCTTCAGCCGTATTGGAATGTATTAGGTCCAATATAAATAAACCTGTGTGCGTGTGTGTATGATATAATGTGCGTGCGTATGTTTGTGTGTGTGTGTGTATGTGTGTGTGTGTGTGTGTGTGTGTCTACATTCTATACTGAATGTTCCCGAGTTATTATTAACACGCAGGTGTGTTTTACTCCTGGTAACTGTAATTTCGAAAACAGATAAATATGTTAAACGCGATTTTTCCTTCATTTCTTGTGATTTATATCTCGGTTCGTACGAAACAGTTTTCAATCATCTAAAGTCATTTTGCGCTTGCGAAGTAGTGCCATGTAAATTGTACTGTTTCGTCTGCTGAATTTTCCTGGTGGTGCATGACTCGATTCCGCTTTGACAGAATCAGGCCATGTACAAACGCTAAATAGGTATTTTTACGCGATTATTTATGGAAATTATTGAATACGTAGGCTAATATGGAGGCTATAAATATTGAAAAATGCTGATGAATGCTTACTGAGATGTTTGTAGGTTTACAAATTACGACGTTCTGGTGGTGGCCGTACTCCAATGACTTAAATGTAACAGCAAAGGAGTAGGACCTACACATACACACACGCACGCACGCAGAGAGAGAGAGAGAGAGAGAGGGGGAGAGGGAGAGTGGGGGAGAGAGAGGGAGAGAGAGAGAGAGGGGGAGTGTGAGATTCGTACACACATACACGCAAATATTTATATATACTTACATATACTTTTCTACTCTAGGCACAAGGCCCGTAAATTTGGGGGAGGCGGCCAGTCGATTAGATAGACTCGACGCCGAAAGAATGAAAGGCAAAGATGACCTCGGCGGAATGTAAAGAGAGACATAATACCTATTTCTTTAGGGGCTAAACACAGAGGGGACAAACAAGGACAGACAAACGGATTAAGTCGACTACATCGACCCCAGTGCGTAACTCGTACTTATTTAATCGACCCCGAAAGGAGGAAAAGCTTTTACTTTTACCTTGTATTTATTCTTAGCACAAGTTTTGAAGAGTGCATTTCGATTTTAAGTTATTTTTTCAAAGCTATAATGAAAGTGACAAAAGAGCATATTTAGTATATTTTGTTTTATGTTTCTAATAATGGCAACAACACAACAGAAAATGCTAGAAATATTAATGCAGTATATGGGGATCAAGCAATAAGCGTAAGCCAGTTTGAACGGTGGATCCAGAAATTCCGAGCCAGAACTACAGCCTAGAAGACGAGCATCGTCCTGGAAGATCTGTGGAGCTCGACGAGGACGTCCAGAAAACCCTGGTGGAGCGAAATCCTATCGTAACTGTGGAGGAATTAGCAGAGAAGGTTGGATTTAGTGTTCTTCACAAAATTTCCAAGTCCAATTGCGCGCAGAGAATGAACGTGTGCCCTTCTGTGCTGTCTCACGTGAATAGTGACTTGTGACAACGAGAAATGGGTTCTCTATAATAATGTCAAGCACTGAAGACAGTGGGTAGGGAAAGGAGTTACACCGGCACCCCAGGCTAAAGAAGGTCTTCACCCACGTAAGATGTTGTTATCTGTTTGAGTCCACTTTGAACATTTAAATCTAAACCAAAGTATAACAAAAGAGATTTATTGCGAGTTGCATGAGCAGCTGAAGTTAGCGTTAGAAGATAAACGACCATCTTTGGTTTGAAAACGAAAGGTGTTGTTTTATCAGGATAATTCTTTCTACTATAGGCACAATACTTGAAATTTGGGAGAGGGAGATAATCGATTACATCGTCCCCAGTGTTTTAGTGGTACTTAATTTATCAACCCCGAAAAGATGAAAGGCAAAATCGACCTCGGAGAAAACTGAACTCACTACGTTGTAACAGGCGAAATACTGCTAAGCATTTCATCCAGCGTGCTAATGATTGTGGCAGCTCGCCGATCTTCCATCAGGATAATGCTCGGCCACATACAGCGAGCATGACATTCCAAAGGCTGGAGCAGTTTAAATGGGAATCTATGCTCCACCCACCATATTCGCCGGACATTGCCCCATCTCATTATCAGTTATTCCGCGGTCATAAAATTATTTGGACGGAAAAAATATGAATTCTGTAGACGAGGTCAGAGCAGTACTGGAGGTGTATTTTTCGTCACGGATAAGTGAATTTTGGAATATGGGCCTTGCATATCTAACAGATAGATGGTATAGCATTGAAGAAAATGAAGAAGAGTATATTTTAGATAAAAAAAGAACTTGGTTATCTTAATTTTGGAAAATAAAAGAAGTATAAAAAAAAACCGTATTGTTTATGGATGACCCAATATT
>NC_043001.1:124376536-124381536 GCF_006345805.1 Octopus sinensis | reverse complement strand
GTTATTGTCGTTTGATAATGGTTACATAACAGCTCACCAATGTACTATAACTGTATATGTCTAGAAAGAATTATAGTGATTTTAAATTAAAAATTTCGTTCATTTAATTTTCTATCTATCTATCTATCTATCTATCTCTATATATAGTTGGGCATACATACGTACATACATACATAGACGCATACATAGATACATACATAGATACATAACCATACCAGTACTCATACCAACATTTGGGCTGCTTCATTGGACGCTTGGTGAGATCCGAGACATTGATGTGAAAACACGAAAAATACGAAAACAAAGCAGGGGAGGCTTAACATCGTTCCAAAATGCCTTTGAATGTCGCATCATATCCCTTAGGGAACATCTTTTAACCACCAAGTGTTGATGTGCATCCCTTGACCAAGTTTGCATACATGAGGCTGGTAACATCATAAGACTTGGAAGGCAGCTCTTTGAGCAACACACTGTCTGATAACCTAGAATACATGCCTAAAGAAGTCGCACGATTCCACTGCCACATATCATCAGATGAAAGGATGAATCTATATTAGCAGAATATTATGCATGGATATGTTAGTAGAAAGGTCCATGATGATGGTAACATCGATCATCAAAGCAGTTTATCATGGACCAATGACCGGGTTACAACATCCCACTTTGAAGAGTATGCGTTTGCAACCGAGCAACAGGATATAGCAACCAAGTACCTAATACACAAAAGGAATAGAGATGCAAGAAAAGCAGTAAAATGTAACAACCGATGCAGACTTTGTGGAGTTCATACTGAAGATATCACCCACATCATAAGCAGTTGTCTGAAAATGTCATCACGGTATTATCTACCGACGAGACATGACGGTTTAGTTAGGAAACTATAATGAAATTCTTCGGAAGGATAATCCCGAGGACAAAGAAATAAGAACCCACAATATGGTAGAAGCCATAGCCATTCATAATAAAAAGGAATGCTGGTGGAATGTACCAGTGAAGACCTCAGTAAAATATAAGTACAACAGACCTGATATAATGATTTGGGATGGAGAAAAGGAACTGTGTACAGTTGTGGAAATTAGCTGCCCAACGGATGTTAACATAAAGCTGAAGATCAATGAAAAGAGAATACCGATGCTGAATTATTGAGGAATCTGCAGTTACTTTATCCAGATTACAAGTTAAGGTTTATACCTGTAATTATTGGGGTCCTGGGGTATGTAACACACTGCCTAAGTACCAATCTTGAGAAAATAGGCTTCTCAAAACCAGAAAGGAGAAAGCTAATTCGAAGACTACAGATCCGATCCATCATTGGAACTGAAAAATTCTATAAAACTTTCCAGAAGTTTATCATTTAAATATATATAAGCATGTCTAGATATGTAACTATATGCATGATAATACATACATAAAACATATGAATCTACACATAAATATATACATACATTCATACATACATACATACATGCATACATACATACAAAAATACATACATACATACAAACAAAAATACTATGTTCTTGAAGTTGAAATTCCAATGAAGGAACCTTGGATGTAGGTTAGAAACTGGTTCATTCTCTTTTCGCAAGAATTCCTGAAAGAAACTGAATAATGACACACATACATACAGTACTTTGTTGCCACGACAATAAAATTTCAATAATTTAACTCGTAATAACTTCATGAAAAATGATTAAAATTTTGTTTCTTCTGCACTTTGTAGACATTCTTTTAACGGATACCATAGGTTTTCACCCATAAAGCTTAAATTTTGTTAATTTTATTAATAAATGACTGATATTTCTTTATCCAATCTTCGGCGAATGCATCTCGCAGGTCTATAATTGATGAAACTTTTGACTATCTTCAACGCAACTAACAATCTAGTTGTTCTAGTACAAGTTTTATGGATTAAGATTAAACTTTTGGGCTGCAGATGTCAAGGATTTAAATTCCCTGAGATATGTTACAGCTTGTATTACTTTGCTTGTATGTTATTGTACGCTCTACTTCCATAACTTAGAGTAATCTTATGTCGGAATCGATGGGTAATAAACCTCTGTTCATTTTATTTGATAATACTTTTGGCCACGCAAATGAGTTTCAACGAACATAAGCTACTTGGTGCCTAAACAGAAGTCATACGATAGCTCAAGGTCCCACCAGGTTAGCTGCTTTCGTCACATCATGTTACTGTATCTTTCTACACTGCTACTAGCCCTTGACTTGTTCGTGCGTAAATTCAATGATAACTTTTGTCACGTGGGCAATCATCGGTGTGTTTTATCAAATCAAAGTTAATATGGACCCAGAAACGTTAGATTTTGTTTTGTTTTGTTTTGTTTGCACTCAAAGAGAAAACGTAGTTAGAAAATTAAAAGCGATATCAACAGTGGTGTTGATGGGTCACCAAACTTTTCATAGATCATTCTATGCGCGTGCGCGCGCACACACACACACACACAAACATGTATGTGTGCCTGTACATACACATGCTTATATATGTATATATATGTATATCTAACTATCTATCTATCTATCTATCTATCTATCTATGTATCTATCTATCTATCTATCTATCTATCTATCTATCTATGTATCTATCTATCTATCTATCTATCTGTCTATCTATCTACCTATCTATCCATCCATTATCTATCTATCTATCTATCTATCTATCTATCTATCTATGTATCTATCTATCTATCTATCTGTCTGTCTATCTATCTACCTATCTATCTATCTATCTATCTATCTATCTATCTATCTATCTATATATATATATATATATATATATATATATATATATATATATATATATATACATATATATATACATACATATATATATATATATATATACATATATATATATATATACGTGTGTGCGTGTGCTTGTGCAAGTCCACGTATTTATAGAGAACATAGGAGAGGGGAAAAGAAGGAGAGATAGAAAGAGGGAGAAATAGAGAGAGAAACTGAAAGAATGTTCTGACGCTGATTACAAACATGTGCAATATGGTTGTGAGAAATACCTGAGGGGAACGTTATGCATACCAAATACTCATACAGAAGGGTCCTCACATATGTAATGTAATGAATTGAAAAACTTCGATTAACAGATTGATTCACCATGCAGAAAGCTTCCCTTAGGTTCTTCCCTTCGGCCAAGTTGTTTTTAATATTTGTGACAAATTTCATGATAGCAACAAGAAGTACAACGGGTCCGTGACATGCTTCGACTGCTGTTGTCAATGCTGCTGCTGATGATGATGATGACAATGATGATGACGATGATGGTGATAACGATGAAGAAGATTTTAGTGATGATGATGATGATGATGCGATGAAGATATAAATATGGAAGTATGAGAAATTCCTATTCGCGCTATTAATACGAGCATAGCGATTCTGATTAATAACACATTGTTGGACAAGGTTTGCAAGGTGATGTTCCTGGCGGAGATTAATAGTCATACTGGTGGAAGTAGCGACGTCGAAGACAACGAGGAATATGATGAAGATAACGATGATGATGCGAATGGTGATTACAATGATGGTAACGACGACCAGACGATAACGATGACGGTGATGATGGTAATGATGACACTGACGAAGATCATGATGATTGCGCTTACGATGCTGCAGCTGGAGGTAATGGTGATAATGATGATGAAGCAGGCGATGATGACAGCGACGACGACGACGGCGACATAGGCTACGACGACGACGATGATGAGTCAAAAATTTGCTTAGCTTTAAACGGGACATGAATATGAGAAAAAAAATCGTTTTCACGTTAACTTTGACCACCCAGCAGATGCCGCTGTGTACTACAGCGATCCAACACCTGAAGACAGGGTCGAAGCCGGCTGCCTTGGCATCAGCCTCCATGTACCGATGGTCGACCCTATCGAATGTTTCCGATTGATCTAAATTCATGAGATCCCCACGAAAGCCAGGTTTACACACTACCCTTTCTATGATGCATTGCATGGGGTGGAGGTTGTCGTGTATGGACCTGGCGCGTATTACTACAGCGATCCAACACCTGAAGACAGGGTCGAAGCCTTGGCATCAGCCTCCATGTACGGATGGTCGACCCTATCGAATGCTTCCGATTGATCTAAATTCATGAGAGCCCCACGAAAGCCAGGTTTACACACTACTCTTTCTATGATGCATTGCATGGGGTGGAGGTTGTCGTGTATGGACCTGGCGTGTATTACTACGGCGATCCAACACCTGAAGACAGGGTCGAAGCCTTGGCATCAGCCTCCATGTACGGATGGTCGACATATCGAATGCTTCTGATTGATCTAAATTCATGAGAGCCCCACCAAAGCCAGGTTTACACCCTACCCTTTCTATGATGCATTGCATGGGGTGGAGGTTGTCGTGTATGAATCTGGCGCGTATTGCGCAGGTTTGTGCCTCCCAACCTAATCATCGGTGACAAGCGCCAACCTCTTCCCTAAAAACTTAGCCAAAATTTTAAACTCTGTGTTGAGGAAAGTTATGGGCTTGAAGATATCTAATATATTCCTCTTGTTTTCGTTTTTCCTTATAGATGTCACTACGCCTTGGCTCACAGAACTGAGAATATTCCCGCTTTGCTGCCACTTGCAGTAGAGTCAGGTGGTGGTGGTGGTGGTGGCAGCGGGGCGGTGGAGGTAGTGGTGGCGGCGGTGGTAGTAGTGGTGGCGGTGGTGGTGGTTGTGTTAATGATAATGATTATGAGGTGAAAACAACAAGCACTCAAGTTTTGAGGCAACAACCCGGATTTAGTGAAAAAAAAAAAAAAAAACCGTTGAGAAATACTAGGAATGTTGAAATTAACATTTTAAAAAACTGATGATGATACTGATGCTGTTTATGGGGATGGTGGCGGTTGTAGTGGAGTGGAAGGTGGTGATGCTGATGATGATGATGATGATGATGACAATGATGAGAATGATGACGATAATGGTGATGTTAATTATAAGGAAGGTAATGAAGAT
>NC_043001.1:124369036-124371536 GCF_006345805.1 Octopus sinensis | reverse complement strand
TTATGCGTCTCGAAACAAACCGATAGAAATCTCTAAAAAATTCGTTATTACCGTATTGGTCCAATTTCGGGGTTTATTCACAAGAAATTTTCCCCTCTTCAGCGGCACATACGCGAGATATAAATGAAATACTTATTCATACCCACGGAAGAAGCAAGCACCAAGTTCCGAGCAGACTTAAGTACCGCAAATATATCCAAAATAGAAAAATCTTCGGCGCACCTCGAGACACGTGTGATTCGAACTAGAAACTTTCACAGAGTGATAGAATCCGGAAGTGAACACTAATCTATTTATAATTGATATAGGATAAAACTTTTTTCGGTTTGTTTCGAGACGCATAATTTTAATGGTTATCGACAATTTTTTGCTTCGGCGTACCTGGCATTAGAATTTTTCTTCTGCCCTTATCTTGTAAATTATGTATACATTTTACCTTTAAAGGCATTTTTGATATGCTGGCCATTGATAAAATTTTTTTCCCGAAAAAAGTTTTAGCCTATATCAATTATATATATATATATATATATATATATATATATACACATGTACACACGTACACATTACATGGAATTACTAAATAATAAATGATACGCAACGAAAAACAAATAAATTAAGAATCCTGATAGTAACATTGATATGTTACTATCAGGTTTCCTAATTTAGTGCTAATCCCTACAATATACTTCCAATTGGGTGCAGTTTTGGGTTTGCCATAAAAATGACAGCGAAGTGTAATCTGATCCCTCCTATTTTTGTTGATATCGTCATCTTCCAGCTCCAGGCTAATTTCCGTTTTTGCTCTATTTTGGAGGTCGCGAGGTAAGGAAATTATGCATTATTCTGCATATGTGCATAAACAACTCTGTCGATCTTTGGGCAGAACAGTGAGAAAATCATTAGAATTTTGTGTAAATGTCATAATGCTTGATTGCAAGCTCTTTTCACTCAAAGTTCAAGTCATGCCGAAATCAACTTCGCCTTTCATAAGTCAAGGGTTATAAAAATAGAGTTTGACTGAAATAGAACAGTTTCAATAGCATTAAATCAGCTTACCCTGCTTGATAAATAATACACTGGGGCTGATATTATTTATGCATTAACATTAATACTCATCATACAAAATCTACGTCAGTGAGGCCTTCTGTCAACTGCCCAGTGAGCCAGTGGCTTTAAACGGGGACTATAGTCACGTACTTATTTTACCAATCCAAGAAGGATGGCAGGGTCAATTCATCTATTGTTCCTGTCTCACTAAATTTAGCCTTTTATTAAGCCTTGTGTCAATGTTTCGCATTATTCGATAGTTCTATAGAAGCAGGGCGTGGAGGCGCAATGGCCCAGTGGTTAGGGCAGCGGACTCGCGGTCGTAGGATCGCGGTTTCGATTCCCAGACCGGACGTTGTGAGTGTTTATTGAGCGAAAACACCTAAAAGCTCCACGAGGCTCCGGCAGGGGATGGTGGTGATGCCTGTTGTACTCTTTCACCACAACTTTCTCTCACTCTTACTTCATGTTTCTGTTGTACCTGTATTTCAAAGGGCCGGCCTTGTCACTCTCTGTGTCACGCTGAATATCCCCGAGAACTACGTTAAGGGTACACGTGTCTCTGGAGTGCTCAGCCACTTACACATTAATTTCACGAGCAGGCTGTTCAGTTGATCGGATCAACCGGAACACTCGTCGTCGTAACCGACGGAGTGCTTCCAGAGAAGCAGGGCATATTTTTAAAATGACGTCCATAACTAAAAAAAATACCAGTACTGGTTCTCGCAAACGATAGTGGTTGCTGTACAGAGAAATGTAGTAAAGCAGAAACAAAAGCTCCTAACGTTGCATAAATACGAATTAATGCGTAGATAACTGCATATAATTTCCATATTTAATCTTGGTCTTTGCGTTCAGGATTCCGTTCAGGATACTTAATTTCGTCTAACAGCCGGCCAATAATATCCCCAAAGTGATGGTTCCAACTGAAGTAGCACAGGGGACTTAGTTTATTCTATCATTTATAATGCCAGTCTTTGAGACTGTAAAATAAATCATAGACGCTGGTCATCTTCTTCCGCTGGTTAAATCATGAAACGTAATTGATATATTGATATAACAACGTCAGAGAAACCTATTTCCAGCTTTAGAATAGTGAAAAAATTTAGAATTTGTACACTTATGGTTCATTTCAAACTTTATGCGAAAACAACCCACAGAATAAGTAAACAAAAACAGTTAGCGGATGAAAAATCATTGCAAAACAATTGTGGCGTAGAAAAGCGTAGAAGACTGATAAACGAGTAAGAACACTTCTGTGTGTTGCGTTGTTTAGTAACATGTAATATGAATATTTCATTTGTATATTTTGAAATATTTTGTATCTATTGGTATTATATTGAAAGCACGCCAGATGTCAGTAAATATCTTGCATTCAAGATACGTTTTGATTTAAAACTTATTATAGGCGCAGGAGTGGCTGTATATTAAATAACTTGCTTACCAACCACAT
>NC_043001.1:124359036-124364036 GCF_006345805.1 Octopus sinensis | reverse complement strand
TTATTATTATTATTATTATTATTATTATTATTATTATTATTGTTATTGTCATATTTAGGAATGTCATTTTGCCAGTTTAGCCAATAAAAACACACGCACTATATATTTGGTGTTACTTTGCTTCAGTGTTATTTATTTTTTACATTAATCTTAATCTTATTTCGGCCAGAGTTCTTTCGTCACACTCCTGTGACCGCATCAGTGGTCCTTTGTTTTCTTCTTTCTTATTTGTGTCTCTCCATACTAACCGTCAGCCATTTTGTATTTCTATTGTATGTCTTCATTTGCGCATGCTTATATCTCTATGTGCGTCTATGTTTCCTTAGTGTGTGTGTGTGGGGGGGTGCCTGTAATATTTATATCTTCTGTTTATATAGGTTCAGGTAATTTGTTTTTGTTGTTGTTGTTTTTGTTTATTCTTATTTTGTTCATGTGTTTACATCCACTTATTATTATCATTACATATGCTTGTATGTATGTATGTATAACAACAATACTAGTAATAATAATAATAATAAATAAATAAATATATATATATAACAACAACAAAAACAAATTACATGAACGTATATAAACAGAAGATAGAAATATTACAGGCATCCCCCCACACACTAAATAAACATAGACGCACATAGAGATATAAGCATGCGCAAATGAAGACATACAATAGAAATACAAAATGGCTGACGTTTAATAAGGAGAGACACAAATAAGAAAGAAGAAAACAAAGGACCACTGATGCGGTCACAGGAGTGTGACGAAAGAACTCTGGCCGAAATAAGATTAAGATTAATGTAAAAAAATAAATAACACTGAAGCAAAGTAACACTAAATATATAGTGCGTGTGTTTTTATTGGCTAAACTGGCAAAATGACCATTCCTAAATATAACAATATCTGTTTCAACACACGACTTCACATAAAAAATCTTGCACAACAAATATATAAACGTATTATTATTATTATTATTATTATTATTATTATTATTATTATTATTATTATTATTATTATATTATTATTATTATCATTATTATTAATATTATTATTATCAATAATATTAATATGCTTACTTTTTGTTTTTGTACGTACCTGTTATGTGCGTCACATTTGCTTCAAATAAGTGGCAAAGCGAGAGAGATGAGAACAGAGAGGAAGTAAGAGAAGAAGAGAGAGTAAGTGAAAGAGACAGTGAGTAGTGGCGGCGTTTATCACATCGCAAGAGAAGTAGAATCATCGATACTTATACACATTGTTAAATCAAAAGCGGGAGAGAAGAGGGACACAGAAGAAGTGAAAGAGAAATAGAGAAAGTGAGAGAGACAGTTCATACATAGATAGACAACAAATTCTGGTTGTCAATTTCACCTTTCATTACCACAGGAGAATAAAATTTAATCACAATGACTGAGGACTCCACAGACATGCATAACTTTAACACGTCTTCGTGTGTTCTCTTACTCAGCTTGACCATCCCTATATACAACAATCTTTTCATCTATGTTTATATAAATATTTTCATGTACGGTAGCAATATCGTTATTAAGATCATAGACTCTACGTAGTATTACACAACTACTTTTGCGCAGTTATCGTTAAAATTATCAGATGAGATGATCTATCAATGTAGATCCTATATCCCGTATATTCTGACATATCTGTCACAGCTTGAAACTAATGTCTTAACCTCACTCATACCTCATGCAGTTATTCTCAAATCCATATCAAGGAAGATTTTCCCAGATATTGCTAGATGTGGCAGATTAATAAAATATATCTCAGTTTTTAAGAGGCCCAAAGAAGGCTCATAATTTCTCAGACTCTGAATACAATATACGCGCTTCAACGAAGTCAATATCTGAGTGGTTTTTGAAAGTATATAAAAAATAAAATCAAATAAAAAATTTCTTCTGCGATATAAAGATCGGTATAACTAAATTATTCTTGGGGAAAAAATATTTGCAACCAGAAGCAAATTATTAACAGAATCTTTTGTTTGTCAAATTCATTGTGTTCTGAAAATGATTTATGAGGCAAATATCTCAACTTCCTAATACCTTAATTCTGAATCGGAATTTCCTTCAGGGTATGTCGTCGAATGCAAGTGGCACTGAATGAACGAATTGAAATTTGTACCAAAGTTATCGAAGCTGACAAATAATTTCCAGCTTTCATTCTATTTAAAAATCGATGTTGTCCTCAACTGAAAGTTAATTCCCAGCAAGATGAATCCTGTTTCGATTCGTTATTGAATTATTCTAATTGAATCAAACTAACGAAATCACTGCAGTGCAGTCTCTCAACTTGTTGCAGTAACAACCAGATCCTTCCTAAATCAAATTTAACGCCTTAGCAAAGAGGATAATGTGGTCTGAGTTCTTGTGCTTAGGAAAAACCATGATGGTCATGACTGGAACGACTTTTGATCATAGATCAACCTGAAGGCAATTGGTTTGGAGCAAATCAACAAAAACAACATTAATTGAATTTACTGAATCACATCGGTTGAACATCTAGCTGTCTTACTCAGTCCCCTATTAATCTCTTAGTATATTTACGTATCAAGGAAATGGGTGGGGCTAATCGTCCAGAAGCCGTTAAAGGTAGTCATTATTATGATAAGACTTTAAAGTGGCGTATATGCACAGAAGTCCCTGTAATTGTTATTCAGTGATACATATAATACTCTCGGCTTAACACAACTATCTAGCTCTCCGATGCCTTTAGCGGCCTATACTCTCTGTTGCAAATATTCGAACTAGAATCCGGTTCGAAGATATCAATAAAAATCTTGCTTTCTCTCAACAGTCTTGAAAGCCTAGAAGAAATAATGCATCCTACATTCCCTTCTCTAGCAAATTAAACCAAAAAATAAAAATAAAATATATACCATCAGATAGTTATACTGATTCCATTACAAATCATTGCGTCATTTCCATGGAAACGAATGGACGTTTATCTAGAGTTAGATCAATGATAAACTGAATGTTGTTAAATGCAGTCACACTTTTAACATTGCGATAAAATGGCTTCGTGGTTAGACAAGGGATTTGAGAATTAAGATTCGAACTGAGTAATGTAAGGTTTCTTCTTTAAACACGATATCATTAAGTTAAATCATGCTTTATTTTTTTCCCTTAATTAATCAATTGGATTCAATTATCTTAAACGATTAAGCTGAAAGAATTTTAGCAACAATTGCGAAATAACCGTTAGGGATATTTTACAGAGATACACGCATCTTCTTTGTTTAAATATAAATGAAGAACTGACAGTATAACAAGTAAGAGGTAATAGCTGACAGCATCTCTACCGGTGACGGAAGTAATCGAAGAAGAAGAAGGAGGAGGAGGGGAAAAAGAAGGAGAAGAAGGAGTAGAGGGGAAAGGAAAAAGAATAAGGAGAAGGTGGGAGAGTTAAGAGGGTGAAGTAGGAAGGGGAGGAGGGGAGGGAGTAACAGTAAAAGACCTAATAGCAGAAGAATTAATATTTGAAGCAGAAGATTAATACGTGTCAGTGTGACGGAGAAAAGTTAAACACATTGATTGGGAACGTGTTGCGATATAAATAATAATTCTAGTTACAGTTTTGGTGAAAGGTTAGCAACTTCGGGGAAAAGGATAAATCGCTTACCTCAACCTAGTAGTCACTCAACTGGTACTTGTATTACAGACACCGAAAGGATGAAACGCAAAGTCGACCGCGGTGGAATTTAGAGTTTAACCAGATAAAATGCCGCTAAGCATTTTGCCCGGCGTGCTAACGAATCTACCAGCTCGTCGCCTTAGTTCATGCTAGTATCAGTTTTAAAAGACAAGGCAGTGAGCTAACGAAATCGTTAGCACGCCGGGGGAAATGCTTACTTAATTGCGGTCTTAACATTCTGAGCTCAAACTCCGCCGAGGTCGACTTTACCTTTCATTCTTTTGGGGTCGATAATATAACTACCAGATCATTAGGATCGGTGTAATCGACGTCCTCTTCCCGCGAAATTGGTGGCTTTGTACCAAAATTTGAGACCAATCTTAATTTATATGATTACATTGAGGCAATGAAGACAATGATAGTAATAATGATAATAACGATGATGAGTTCTTTTTTGTTAACCACTAAGTGTTGACAAACAGATCGACGATGGTGCGGGATGATACAATACAATGGAATACAATGCGAGATTACATAAAAGCGAGTAAATTATAAAATAATAAGAACAAGGAAACAAAAACTTCAAAGAAGAAATGATTCCCTAAATGGGAGAGAAATTTTAGGGCTACTCGTGAAAACCTCTCAGAGCCACTGTCGGGTTGACCACTAGTGTAAGTTCATCTCCCTATCTATTGCCATCACTCTATAGGCGCATGCTCAGAACAGGCCCACTCACTCAAAACATCGTTGCCACTCTCATTCACCTTTCAACAAATTTACTGGGAAACAACACTTCACTCTCCAATTTCACTCTCCTTCTCAAGTGAAAATTGAAAAAGTTGAAGAGGGCCCGGCTTTGACCTCTCTCTCTCTCTCTCTCTCTCTCTCCAGGTGCTATCTTCCAGACCTATTGACTTTTCTTGGTTGACTTTTGCGACTGACACTATTTTCTACTCACCCAGAGCAGTATCCACGCCTCCGATGTCCGTCATTATGACGATAAAGTCGTTCACGTATACTGATTTAGTTCTCTCGCATCCAAATTCCGCAGAAGTGGCTCCAGATTTAGTATATACCGCAGCATGGGAAAACATCTATACGGACAAGGTAGCTTGGTATGAAGATTAGTTTATCAATACTTAGGGCTGTTGTAGAGTATTTCAAGGCCTCATCATCTACGGGAAACCTCAATGCTACTGTGCCATAATTTTCTCTCCTGATTGCATTTCCTTTGGTACCCAAGGATGGCTTGAGATACTTTCTATTTACTGCTCTGTCAGATGCTGTTTCCTTACTTTTTGTTGCTATGGTCTTATGCATCAAGATTTTGAGGTTGTTTTCTTGACGATTAATTCCTT
>NC_043001.1:124351536-124354036 GCF_006345805.1 Octopus sinensis | reverse complement strand
TATATATAATATATATATATATATATATATACATATAGATATATAGATAGATAGATAGATAGATAGATAGATAGATAGATAGATAGATAGATAGATAGATAGATAGATAATAAGGAGAATGAAGAATTTAAACATTCAAACTTTATGTTTATTTCGAATGAGTTTATTGATAGTAATTGTCCGACACATAATTGTCGCGCTAATTACATATTGCTGCATATTTATATGCAGCGATCTCTTCAGGGTATATAAGTATGACCTTGTTTGAAGGGAAATTTTCCTTCGTTATTAGTTTGAATTAGGCTTGGTAGTAGTGGTAGTAGTAGTAAACCATGAGATTCATCGACGGGTTGTTTTTCTGAAATGATTGTTTGGGTAACATTCAGTAGTAGTAGCAGCAGTGTTTGATGAAGTTGCCAAATTTTCTTGGCCATTGGGGAGTGGTTATTTATAGAATACTTTTCTTTTGATTGATTCCACATACTTTATAGTCACATGGCATGTTATCAATTATGTTACATAATGATCTTCGTATTTGAGAATAAACAATTCTCTTATGTTTCTTCCTTTAGCGTATTAAGCTTCATTGTAAACATCTTCGTTGATTTTTTGCTTTCTAATTCTACGTTTTCCAGGTACATGTTTTGGCTCGTCTGAATCCGCATTCTGTTATTTTTTTCCTCTTTGCTTCAAATTTTATTTGGGCAACCCCACCCAATTTACATTTCTTAAAATTTGGTAATTCTGATTAGTATTTCCGCCTGTTGATAATTTGTTAATTAATCAATATGTCACAATTCACAAGCTTATTTAGAAGACCTGATGAGTTCAGGGTTGCGTAATGTATTACGTATCTTATAGATAGTGCGCATACAGAGAACCTGACTCTACTATATTTACGCCACAATAGAGACTTAACGAAACCACTGTGACAGTACCACATAACCTATTAGTTTGTTTATTGATGGTTTTGGACTTGTGGAAAAACAATAAACAGTGTACTACCCTTCATCGATGCACTCTGTGCTATGATAATGGATCACATAACAGTCTGATTTGCGCCATTCTGCATAGCCAATAATTGTTGCATGGCTCACTTTGATACGCTTCGACCTTCCATGGATCTTCTGCATTCAGATCTATCTATCTATCTATCTATCTATCTATCTATCTATCTATCTATCTATCTATCTATCTATCTATATATCTATCTGTCTGCATATACATGCTGTATATATATATATATATATATGCAATATGTGATGGTCTGGTTTGGAACGTCTTTGATCTTAGGTGTACTCAGCTCAGCCTATAATCTGACATCAAAGTGAAGGACAGTATAATTCACAGTTTAAAATGCAAGTCTATAAACTACGTATACATAATTCACTTACTGATAGGATTAAAATCTTTTACGACAAACGACGACAATAAAAAATATCAACACTAGGAACCAGAAACAAATTCAGCAAATGCTGCTGTGATGATGATGATGATGATGAAAATGATGATGATGATGACAGTTAAGATGGTGATTATGATGAAAATTTGATTAACAGTAGATGAAAGAATAAAATGATAACGCCACTAGTCAGGAGCTAATATAGATTATTTTACGTTCCTATGGGATGTCTGTGAAAAATGACCGTGACTTTAGTATCATAATGAGAAAAAAATAAAATAAAGCACAGAAAAAAATAGACAACAGCAAAGTATGTCGTGTAAATATTTTTTATATTACACCATTTTATAGCAGAACTGAAACAAACGAAGTAAATATTGATAAGTATTTTATACTCGAAGCTCTGGTGAAATTGCGGTAAATGTGAGTGCAAGTCACTTTGTGATCATATAGTAATACAGAGGTGAACACAAGAGGACGATAGTGGGAGAGATTGAGAGACGTGTGGTCTGAGATTCGTACATTAGAAATGAAGAGCGTAGTATCTCAAGAGATTCATTGTGCCAATAATAAACATATGAGTTGAATCAATTTCACTGCATTATTATTCGTCATTTGGTGAGGTATTTAACCTACAGACAGATTTGGAAAGACAGATTTGGAACCGATCTGGAGTAGAAAGAGCATGCCCTTGAAACGGTCCCGAATAACGACAAAAGAACACAGCGGATTTATTAATAAACCGAATTATTAAGTAAGCAATCAATTGGTAAGTTGGTTAAATAGATAACCATTTGACGTATAATAAAGAAGTGAAACTGAAACGGTGCTTTTGTTTATCATTGGCATAATGATTCTCCCGATATACAACAAAAACATCTTCATTTTTGTGATGAAAGAATACCCCATGAAAATATTCAAGGAGAATGGGTGGAAGTAGTATTAGTAGTAGTAGTAGTAGTTGTTGTTTCTTACATAGACACAAAGCCAAAATCTCTGAGTTTGGTAGGTTAGACTTTGACGGGATTTGAACCTCAGAACGGAAAGCGCCAAGCGAAATACCGCAAGTTATTTGGTCCGACGCTCAATACGATTATG
>NC_043001.1:124311536-124349036 GCF_006345805.1 Octopus sinensis | reverse complement strand
AGACTGGCAAGAAATAGCACCCAAATATTCCTCAAACTACACTCGAATGTCTTGAAAAAGGAAGGATATACTAGGTGATGGCCATGTTAAAAAAAAAGAGAAAAATTTAATCGGATTATCATAGCTTACTTGACTGGGTTTGCTCACTAATTTTTAGACAAACTTCAACAAAAGCTGTCTTAAAAGTAGGTGGATATACATAGGTAACTCATTCTTGACTTTGACGTAACAGGAAACAAGATGAAATAGTGACGTGTAGAACGCCAATTGGACGACATGAATTTATCCTAGAACCCTCAGCAAGGTGTGATTTGATGGAGAATTGACTGCCGTTTCGTTGGTCGAATGTTAAAGTAAACACCTCTTATTTCTGAGGCAATATTGATGTTTAGCACAAAGTCAATATTAACGATTGTGTAGATCTTAATCAACCGCATTCCAATTGTGGCCATCCCGTACTTCTAGGACAAAATTATTTAATGTATTTTGCTTTTCTAGCTAAGGAAGTAGTATGCGATTTGAGACGGACTATATTGTTATTTCTAGTGTTGCGAGTAACCACGTAGCGTTGTCTGTCACTTGGTTCAGTCGAGTCCTATAAACGTACGTGGTGGACTCGTGATACATCATTTATATAATACTAAAGTTGTGTGAACAACGTAAATGTTATTGACAATGAATTATTAAATGAATCCACTTGTGAAATAAGTATAGTAAATAGACTGTGGGGGTATATATTTCTAGCTACCACTGAGTGTTCTAGTATGTAAGCTTATTAATCATTTCTCACATATACACATTCCTTTTATTCACTTGCTAATTCTGAAGGAAGGGGCATAGCCCTTGACCTTTGCAGGCCCTCTGAGGAAGGACGGTGACCTTTATAACTAAAATATTCCTTTTGAATTGTTGCGGACTTAATAATGCAGCCATGGCATGAGAGCAAGAAGATTCCAGAAAGGGGTTGTTCGGAAAGGAGTCGGCAGGAGGTAAATGGGTATAGTGGGTAGCCTGGTGGCTGGTGATAGAAAACAAAACGGATGAAAAAATGTAGAAAGGCGAATGGATCAAAGAAGGACCGTCTCCTTTTCTGTTTTATCCACAGAGCGGTGGTGAAGGCTTTGTGGGGTCGTGTAATGTTTCTGAGCTGATTCAGACTGAAATAGAAATATAGAGAGTATTGGATAGAGAATACTGACCGCATTATTTAACTGATACATTATTTATTATCGATTTCGAGGAGGTGAAACTCAACTTTGACCACGGCAGGGTTTGTACTCAGAGGGTAGAAAAACAAATACCACAGGTTATTTTATTCGATGCTCCAACGACTCTGCCTATTGGCCGCCTACACGTATAATAAACTGGATGATTTAGAATAGAACTTTGACGATAAGAAATGTTCCTATTCTGCATAGAATCGGAGAACACACCGAGATTGCAGAAATATGTTCTCTAATGCTATGTACCCGGCAATAAACTGTCTATGAGTTTTATATGTAATAATTATTTTTAACATTCGTCCAAGACCTGAAATTTTGTTAGGAGAGAATAGCTGATTAAATTGGTCTTTCTATGTGATTTCTACTTTATTTTAACAATACGGCGGAATGAAAGGTAAACATGACCTCGGAAAGATTTGATATCACAATGGAAAAAGCAGAAATCAATACTACAAGGAATTTTCTTAATAGATTTACCAGTTGCACAAAATCAATACCCTGATGTGAATAGCTCGTAATAGTTTCTAATCTAACATCGATGCCAATTTTATTTTATAAGAAAAAAATGACAGTAAAAAATAAAAAAAACATTTTCGTAAAGAAGTGAAATAATAATTATTTATTTCGGTATTTCAAAATGCAAGTGCATCGACCGGGAATCGAACCCGGGCCGCCCGCGTGGCAGGCGAGCATTCTTCCACTGAACCACCGATGCAAGTCTTTAGCAAGCCTCAAATTAAACTATATATAGCAAATATATTTGAGTTCAGCAGAATTTGTACGTATTAAATGTCATTAGATATAGCCAAACACATGTTCGCATTATATATTGCGTAGTTCATGTTGCAGCTGAATGTCATGCTACTATGATATATTAATTTTATCACCATGGGAGAAATCCATAGAGCAACGGATGTAATAGCTAGATAGCTTCGAAAATGATGTCTAGTAATAAAACGATTGATTAACTAATCATTATTCTCTGGAAGTGTTATGTTATATTTAAAACGCAAATTCGTTGTTTTATTGTTTCTTGTTCAACATTAAAGACATCTAATGTCAACAGATGACGTCACCACCAATAACCCCTCTAGATATTTCGATCCAGAGTTGAAAATGTTCATTTTGAAGTATCTCAATCTATAACAGTAATTTTCACACCATTTCCATCTCCTAGCCGTCTCTGATCTACAATATACCATTAGAAATATATTCTTATATAAACAAGACATCACGCCAAATTTATAACGAATTGTTAAAAGGAAATAACACTAAGCCAAGGTATTTGGACATGGCTGATATCGTCCACTGGTGGGTGATTTTAAATTATTGATCAAAGGAGGAGATAATGATGAGTATTTTGGAATTTTGGTGGATGGCATGAGATTTTATGCATTAAATTATTTTCACGTTACTTTATTTCTTAGAAAATGCAAAATAGTCTAAATTAATATATTTGCAAGGTGAGTTGTTTTCTCTTCCTTGTTTTTGTCAAATCGTGTGTGAGAAAATATATGATAAACAACATAAATTATAAGATACATTATTCATATATTATGATAATATCTACAGGAAAAACTTAAACTAAAGAAAGGATACGTGTTTATCGGTGACCAAAGAAACACTTCTACATATAAAACTGACTGAATAATCCGAAATTCTTGTCACTGAACTGTATTTAGCGAAACTGATATAAAATAATTAAGGTGAATTCAAATAACGAAACTAAACACAAAATATGGCACTAACATAAAAAAATACGACCTGCAATACACCTACCAATAACAGAAAAATAATTTAGCTGTTTTGTTAGGATTAACAATTTTTTTGCTATCCTTTGTATTTTCACCACACAGATGGACTCGTGGAAGATGTTTCGCTTTGAAAGTGGGCGGTGATGCAAAAATGTTTGAGAAATCCAATCCTGAATTAAACAAACACTGACTGAAGAATGACTTCACTCATAATATTACGCAATCCCATTACTTTCTGGAGAGCGTTATCGTCGGCTTTTAGAAATGACTTTTTATAATAAAATATTAAGGAATTACCAATGAACTCATGCATATTCTAGCCATTGAAGAATGCTAATGTTTGTTAATTTGTGGCAGCTTTCCATGATAGAAAATAAATCGATACCAGACAGCTAAAAGGATTGTGACTTATACTGTCACATGACGCTAGATTTAGAGTGAAATAAAATTTCACTGTAAAGTTAGAAGAGGTAAAGGGAATAAGACAGATTATGTAAAATTCCCTTCTGTTATTCGTTATATCATATCCGTTCACCTAACATGTATTGTAATTCCAAAGCTGCAAATTGTGCTGGAGTTTAGGACTGTATTCATACTTATATGGATAAATACACACGCACACGCACACGCACATACATATATAAAGATATACATATATAAGGCTTGGTTGTGTGGAACGAAGTTTGTTTATCATCCAGATGGTTACGGGTTCAGTCCCACTGCATGTCACCTCTGGTAGGTATCTTCTAGTATAGCACTTGGACGAGCAAAGTCTGTAAGTGGATTTCGTGGATGGAAACTGAAAGAAGTTAGACATACATACTCTCACACTCTTTCTTTCTATCTCACAATCTATCTATCTATCTCTCTCACACACACACGCACACACATACACACATATCTATGAGTCTGTACCTCCGTATGTTTGTTTGCTTCCATCCCACCTGTTGATAACCGGTGTTCTTTGTCTACATCCCTGTAATTCAGCGGTTAGGCAAAAGAAACTGAAAAGTTAAGTACTTAGTTTAAATGAATTAGTACTAGGGTCGGTTAGTTCGAATAAGTTCGACTTCAAGGTGATGTCCCAGCATAGCCGCCGTCCAAAAACTCAAACGATTAAAACCCAAAAGTATCTGTATGCACAGTTACATAGAACTATATAGGAACAGTAGTATTTGAATTCAATGCCTTTTATTACTATCTGTAAAGGCCTCTTCCCCAGAGCGAAGTGTTAGACTATCATAAATATCAATGGGAGGATTTCCAGCGTATCAGGTACCTATCATCCGATAGACGGGTGAACGCGAGCGCAGACACACACACAAACATACACCACATGCACACACATACACCAACACAAATGCACACTCACACACACACACACACACACACACACAAACACACACACACACATACACACAAACACACAGGGGACGAATGCTAACAGTTGAAATGTACTTGAGACATATTCGAATCCGTTGGAAAGCTGTTTTGTCACGGAGAAAGTTTCTCGCTGTAGACAAATATGGATAAACGCACCGAATCAGTTTGCATTTGTCTAATCAGAGTGTTCGATGCAAGCATATCGGAGAAGGCCATTACTGAGTGTAAAAAAGTTTAAAATCCAGGTGGTCGTAAAACATTTCTGAGAGTTTACATATTGTAGCTGAAAGGAAAGGGATGAAACATTCAAGAAGAAATTCTATAGATATGCTGTCATATTCCACTTGAACAATACTTAACGTCTTCGAATAGACAAGAAGTTTCAAATAGGCTAAAGTGTTCTGCAACAAAGAGGAGATTTGGTCGTTAATAATATGGTCAGACAGAAGCAAATTTGCCAATTTTTCAATTTCAGGCGAATATTCAGGTACCACAACATAACTGAAATTTGAATGTTTGCAAGGAATAGCTGTTCAGGGAAGTGATAGAGTAATTGTAAGGTGGTGTTCGAAGGTTGTGGTGGGAGTGGTGGAGCAGTTACGCGGCAAGAGAATTTGAGCTCATTTTTGTTGAAAATTATTTGTGGCTAAAAATAAAAAAGAACAAAACAAAACGAAAACAACTTTCAAATACTAGAAAAGTGTTTATTAACCGTCTATTCCAAATGTATAAGACGACTACTCTATTTCGTGAAAATATGGTGTTACATGGCATACAAGCAAGGGATCACAAGCTAGAAAAAGGATTCATGGAATAAAATCTCAGAAATAGTGAGCATTGAGCCTCAATATTAATTCAATAGAACATATTTTCAAATCATCTTCATAGAGGATCGCGAACAGGGCCGTCAAAATCAGATGAATTACAGAGCTGAGAGATATATTGACAGGTGTGAGGATAGACATCAATGATTTATTCAAATCCACGCCTGATAGGATAAAAATAGTCATATTATCAAATAGAGTCACCTCAAAGTTTTCATTAATTCTCGTTAAATTTGGGCTGTCCTTCATTATCAAGGGTATAAAGTATTAGTAGACCCCTCTCTAAGCATATGCTGAAGCACACAGACGTAGAAACACACACACACACAAAACACAAACACACAAAACACAAACACAGATGCATAAATTGTAATAGTAAGGTCACGCCATATAGGATCTATTCCGTAAGACCTTCCCCAGCACATCTCAAAATGTATTTTGAAATGTTTTAACAGAGGAATGGCATACGTAATGGGTGCATTGCTTTTTATATATTACGCAGATCTGTGTGATATTTAAATATACATATATATATATATATATATATATATATGTGTGTGTGTGTGTGTGTGTGTGTGTGTGTGTGTGTATGTATGTATATATATATATATTTATATATATATATATGCATGTATGTGTATGTACGTGTGTGTATATATAATATATATATATATATATATATATATATTTCTGTTTATCCAATGTTTATAATGATTTTCTCATGCAATATGGTGACAAATGATATTTTCAACCTTGACAACAGATGCATATCTATTTCAACTTTCTTTTTAAATGTCCTTTTTGCCCTCTCAGAAACTATGTACCACCTCCCATATCTCTTCTTCGCTAGGAAATAACCTTGTTCAATCCCCTTTTCGGCTATGTTATTTTCTGCGTAACAAGCAAAATTTGAGCTGTTTGTCGATTAGATATTTTACATTGCTAGCAACCAACCTTATATACTCGATAACGTTTTCTAAATTCATACATCCATACCTATATACAAAGAAAGACACATGTATAAATACATACATACATACATACATACATACATACATACATACATACATACATACATACATACATACATACAAACACACATACATACACTGGGGCACTGGGATATGTAACGCACTGCCTGGACACCAATATTGAGAAATTAGGCTTCTCGAAACCAGAAAGGAGAAAGCTGATTCGAAGACTACATATCCAATCCATCACTGGAACTGTAAAAATCTGTAAAATGTTTCAGACGTTTATCATTTAGACATACATACATGCATACATACATACACACACACACACACATACATACTTACATGCATACTTACATGCATACATACATACATACTACATACATACATACATACATGCATACATACATACATACATACATACATACATACATACAAACCCTCTTGTTGATGTTGAAATTCCAATGAAGGAGCCTTGGATCTAGGTTAGACATCGACACTTTCTGTACTGGCAAGAAATTGTTGAAATAAAACTGAATAATGACATACACAGATATATGTGATTTTATTTTTGTAAATGAAGATATTTTCTCCGTCTGACTACTTTTCTTTCTACAAAATGAGAAGTTGCATTGCGGAATTGTTATTCTAACGAGTTATGTCTATTTATCACTCCATGAAATACATCTGCACCACCGGATACTCTTGAAGCAGTAGTTGAGTGTTCCACCCGTGAAGGATCAATGCTAGATGTGTCGAAACAATTGACGTGATTAAAAATAAATTCTGGTATATTCCATCTTCCGACATTAATGAGCCATATATATATATATTTCATTACATTGGTCGTTTCAACTAACGGTTTTTATTTTAAAAAGAAATATTAATATATATTGTAAGATGAAAAATTAAAAAGTTTTAATATTGTATTGTGTAAAATCGAAGGGCACATTAAACCAAAAATAAATGTTAGCTTAGAAGGAAAATCATACATTCTCAGAGTAAATTACTTAACGGCAAATTAAGCTTAACTAATATAAATGTGAGTCTGTTTATGATAAAATATTCACTTACAGAAATCTAAAAGCATAAAAATATATAGATATACGTCATTCACATACAAACGCATACATACATCCTTGCGCACACTAAAAACATTTACATACATATGTACGTAAACACGTACAAAAGCTGATACATACATACATATATACGCGACACCATACAAAATCCTATACATACATACGTACACACATAAATAATACATACATACATACATACATGGTGGCTGTCCCCTCGTTATCGAGTTTGGCCATTGCACGAAGCTTAATCAATGTTGTTATCGTGCAATGCCTGTGTAAGAAGATTTTTTTAAAGTAAGGAAAGGCTGTGCACTGAGTCAATCACACTCACTAAGCAACAGCAGCCATAATCCGAAAAGAAAGACAAGTCAACATCATCGGTAACCACTGAGCCGCGGGTTTTATATCAGAGTTATCCCAGTTACCTGAGTTACCTTCTCCTAGAAGGATGCCCTAACAAAGGCTAGGAGTCCTTCACTCCCAATGGTTTAACCGCGCGATCGGGTATTCAGTCCTATTATTTCTATGTCTCCGCGCATGACACAGCCTTAAGACATTTATTGGATGGCCGTTGACTCTCAAGAGTTCCTCCGCCCTTTGACGGATTTTGTTTTTCATCCCGCAGAGTGTCCAATAAACACCCTCCTCACCAAGCAAGCTTGGTGGGGTTGCCGGTTTAGTCACCGACGACCCGATCATGCATACATACATACGTACATACATACATATATACATACATACATGCATACATACATATACAGGCAAATATTAATATGAATATATTTACTAATGTATACATTGGTATCTATACGCATATATAGGCACATAGATATCTACACACCTATCTGTATACAACTTTGCTGCTACTAGTTAAAGAAAGAGGAAAAGAAAAAAGTAATGAAAGAATCAGAATAAGTAGTGGGGGGGGAGAGAAAAGAAATGCTTGAAAATAGCGTTCCAAATAGTATCTAGTAGGGAGAAAAAGTAGAAAGGATAAGATACAGCAAAACCGTTACGTGTGTATAGTCAAACCCGTATACGCAACATATAAATAGATTTGCATAAAAATACCCACAGAAATACCTCTGCCGTAAGGCTTCATTTCCACACACGCCAGCAGAATTCAATTCGGCCCCAGTCGAAAGACACCTGTTGTTATGTCCTGTTATTATTACTATTATTATTTTTATTGTATTTTTGTATTTATATTCGTGTAACATCGTCTGATTTTCCGTCCTTGGTTTCGTATACATTCGATGCTTTTTTCCATGGAATCTAATGCACTTAGCTTAGTTTTTCCTTGGGGCCGACCAGATTGGAGCAATCTCAAGATTAATCAGCCGAAATTGCGAGGATGATCCAGTTCTTGAATGAGGATAAAAAGCTTCGAATGACTCGTCCTTGGTTTTTGTATCGTGTATCTGGATGTTTTGCGTTCTTGTCCCATTTTGTATTTTATATAATATTAATATATTCTTCTATACACAATCACACACACCCATATATATATATATAATATATATATATATATGTATATATATATATAAAATAATAGTTATCGCCATACTAATATGGCGATAACTATTATTTTCCGGGAACGCTGCCGCTGTTCTCTTTTAGAGAGACTTAATTATTTTAATATTTCTATTATATATATATATATATATATATATATATATATATAGCGGCGTACGTACACTTTGTTCTCATATATATATATATATACACATAATTACACACTTTTATACACGCATACATATATATACATAAACATACATACATACATACATACATACATACATACACAATAAATAGTATATACGCATACGAATATATTCAAAATTCTGTGTTTATTGAATATTATTATGTAGGAATAAAAATAGAGTAAGCATAAATAAAAATAAAAATTGTTGAAAGAAGGAACAATTTCAGAAATATAAATTAAATGAAATCAATTATTAAATTAAATTAAATTGCTAAAAATATAATTTTATGTGATATAAATTTGAAAATGAGTGAAATTTAAGCCAGAAGCTTAGCAACTGGCGATATATTGCTAAATATTTTGTCCCGCACGCTAAAGTTCTGTCAGCATCGTCGCCTTATTAACAATGATAATAAAAATGATAAACAAACGCAATGAAAGTAAAATAGTTAAGTAATGATAATAAAAATAATAAAAGATTATTACTCTTTTACTCTTTTACTTGTTTCATTCATTTGACTGTGGCCATGCTGGTGCACCATCTTTAGTCGAGCAAATCGACTCCAGGATTTATTCATTGGAAGCCTGGTACTTATTCTATCGGTCTCTTTTGCCGAACCGCTGAGTTACGGGGATGTAAACACACCAGCATCTGTTGTCAAGCGATGTTCGGGGAACAAACGCGGACACACAAACATATACGTACATATGTATATATATATATTTATACATACGATGGGCTTCTTTCAGTTTCCGTCTACCAAATCTACTCACAAGGCTTTGGTCGGCCCGAGGCTATTGTAGAAGACACTTGCCCAAGATGCCACGCAGTGGGACTGAACCCGGAACCATGTGGTTCATAAGCAAGCTACTAACCACACATTATAATAAAGAAAATAAAACAAATGACTAAAAAATATTCATTCGGGTATTCGATATATTTAAAACACATTTGGGCGATTGTAAATGCACTTTTTTAGATGTGTATTAAAAATATTGTATTAAAAACATATCGTATGAACTAAATTGCAATGTAAAAAAACAAAAAAAAACAGGAGTGGCTGTGTGGTAAGTAGCTTATTTACCAACCACATGGTTCCGGGTTCAAGTATCTTCTACTGTAGCCCCGGGCCGACCAAAGCCTTGTGAGAGGATTTGGTAGACGGAAACTGAAAGAAGCCCGTCGTATATATGTATGTATATATATGCGTGTGTGTGTTTGTGTGTCTGTGTTTGTTCCCATAGCATTGCTTGACGACCGATACTGGTGTGTTTATGTCCCCGTCACTTAGCGGTTCGGCAAAAGAGACCGATAGAATAAGTACTGGGCTTACAAAAGAATAAGTCCCGGGGTCGAGTTGCTCGATTAAAGGCGGTGCTCCAGCATGGCCTCAGTCAAATGACTGAAACAAGTAAAAGAGTAAAAAAGTAATCATGTTTTTAAAAGGTGCATTTAAAAATAATAGTTACAATAGAATACTGAAAATAAAAATAGTAAAATTAAAAATAAATAAAGATAGTAATATGTAGTTTGCATCCAGCCTAAGGTTTTCTTGAATGGCGAAAATGTAAAATGAATATCATACCATAATGGTACCGGTTTTTAAGAGAAAAAGTTAAATTCAGATGCAAAAGTCAATGTTACCCGTACAGTATTTTTCACTCGACATTTTATACCTTGTGGTGTGTCTTTGGTTTTGAGCATATTTATCCTGAAACAAGATGAAAAACTTTTCAGTCAGGCACATATTGCACCTCATATAAATATATATAAATATGTATGTATATATGCATGTATGAGGAATTTCCACCGTGTTTCGTGGTCTGCTACCACAACAGCTCCTTTATAGGATCCAGTTAGCTCAAGATATCATCAGGAGGAACCACGTCCGGTTTCGACCCCTACTCCTCTACCATTTTGACGTGGCGCCCCCCCCCCCTTTCGGAGGTATCTTCAGCTTCTGGTGTTGGGTGCATGTCTTCTTTCTTCTTCTTTCGTCTGTTCCCTGGCCTCTTCGATGTATTGTCAGCGAGTGTCAGCCGGTGACTGACTGTCTTGTCAAATGTTTCCCTTTAAGTACCTGTATGTATGTATGTATGTATGTATGTATGTATGTATGTATGTATGCATGTATGTATGTATGCATGCATGCATGTATGTATGAATATATGTATGAATGTATGTATGTATGTATGTATGTATGTATGTATGTATGTATGTATGTATGTATGTATGTATGTATGTATGTATGTATGTATGTATGTATGTATGTATGTATGAATGTATGTATGTATGTATGTATGTATGTATGTATGTATGTATGTATGCGCGTAATGGAAGTATGTATGCGTGTAATGTATGCATGTATCGGACTATCTTGAATGCAGTTTGCACCATTCAGAAGGTATTGAACTATGGGTAACAATACCAAAACGTACCATGCAGTGAATTCCTCAGCACATATCCATTTCTTTCGACTGTATACAAATATATATATATCTGTACTGTTTTACTAAAAGTTTTGTTTCTCAGTTCTTAATTTCAATAGTCTCATAATTCTATTATACACTATATAAATCTTATATTGGGAGACATAAATTTGCGTCTGTATATTTTGTCTTATGACTTGGTTAACTCAATTAAACCTGAAACAATTTCGTATAGCGACCATTTCCACTAATTAGCCTGTATAGTTTGTATCTCATTACAAGTTTTAAAGTTTACACTGCGGTACGACGATGACGATAATACTAATACGATGATAAAATAGATTAAAATAATGACTTTACCACTTGTATGAAATCTCATGTAAGAATCAATGTGCAAAATGTTAGGCGCTCTCATAATTAAAAGCACATACATCGCTGTATGATTTAGAAGTTTTCTTTGCAACTACATGGTTCTGGGTTCATTCCTACAGTGCGGCACCTTGGGTCTGTGTCTTACAGTATAATCCTGAGTTTATAGTGCAATACACAGTAGGCGACGAGCTGGCTGAGTAGTTAGCACGCCGGGCGAAATGCTTAACAGTATTTCGTCTGCCGTTACGGTCTGAGTTCAAATTCTGCCGAGGTCCACTTTGCCTTTCATCCTTTCGGGGTCGATAAATTAAGTACCAGTTACGCACTGGGGTCGAAGTAATCGACTTAATCCATTTGTCTGTCCTTGTTTGTCCTCTTTGTGTTTAGCCCCTTGTGGTTAGTAAAGAAATAAGTATAAGCCTGAGCCGACCAATGCGACGTGAATGAATTTGTGAGTGAAATATTGTTTGGCAGCTCATCTCATATGCATATATGAATGTGTGTGTCATTGTGATAGCGTTTGTGATCCCCACCACCACCGGCAACTGGTGCCGATTTGTTTACGTTCTTGAAAATCCAGTAGTTAGGCAAAGAGACCGACAGAATAGATAACAGGCTTAAAAGCAAATACCGGGATTGATTTGTTCGCTTGAATTGGAAACGAGTAAAAGATAAAAGACCTAATTATATGCATAGGTGTCACTGTGATGCCCTTCTTTGGGCACGTCATACTACCAGCTGCACTGCACATATAAAGATAGTATCTGAGTGTAGCCTTTCCAACTGAGTAATCCGCAGCTCACCACTGGATTGCTGCAGATAATTGCAAAAAATTTGATCATTTATATATTGTGTAAGCTTTCCCGTTAAATAGATATCGATAGCCCAAACTTCTGATGTATCTTTCGCTTTCTAGGATTCGAAGTAACTTACTGACTTTCCTCTACTCTGTATAGCATAAAAGAAGTCACTATACTGCTAGAAATAGAGGGCCTTCTTTCGTCAATGGACTGTCACAACGTAGCTTGAAAGATGTGAGGTCGATTGACCTGTGAGGAAAGATGTAATAGCAGCATTGTGTTTTGAAAGAATGAACATCAATATAACATCTCTGTGAATTCAACCTGCAAGAATATGATATCATCTCGGTGTGCGATACAATGATGTTGGAGTAAAAAAACTACGCGTAGTAGAGTTTGTGATTAGGTGTATCATAAGACGTAGAATTATATTATTAAGAAATTAATACATGAACTAAATGCTATTACTGGTCAATATTGCGATTAAGATTTCTTATTACGAAGGGATCGTATGCAACTTGATCAGTGTTTACGCATCGTCAATGATGTGCTTTGCTGAAGCGAAATGAAAGCTTTATATTACTCTAAGAATGACCGTATGCACAGTGACTCGGAGAGACAAGCTAAAAATAATTGGGGATTTTAGTGATCACAACACAAGAAGTGCAGAAATGTAGTTGAAACTTCTAATTTTGTACTCCAAGTTCAGCCATATTATCAGCAACACCGTATTGAGATCTCCTAGATTACATCATAACTAGCAGAAGAAGCTGGGGTGACGTAGATAGTACATGGGAGATGAAGTGTGCACAAAAAGCCAAATGTTTAGGTAAACGAGAACCATCGGTTATCTCTAAACAGAAAGGCCAGGCCCCATAAGTCTATTAGAATGGCAGAAGAACAGAAATGTTTGCAGATACGAATATAAAGACCATTCAACAAAGAGTTACTGATAATACTCTAGGATCGTAGGAAGTCTTACAAAAGCCAGGGTGTATATAAGGAAATTACTTTAGCTTTGCAGAAGAGTGAATGACTCAGCTAAAACTGAGTTTAGCAAGCAAACGAGAAACATAGAAATGGCTTTAATGTTTGAGCAGCCAAGCTCTCCCAGAATTTGATCAAGTTATGCTCAATTCAGAAAAGTCAACAGACAACTGCAACATAAAACACACGTGCTGGAGTTGGAATAGTAGGAAAACTAAGCGCTAATTCTGAAAACCGTTGCAGATTTTGGTAAAATGCATAACTAAATGTAAAAGTTGAGATCACCTGATGGATGAAAACTATTCCAACAATATTCCATTTTTCTGCGCCTTTTTTGTAATTGTTCTCTATACCAAGGTACTTCCATTGGAAAATTATGGAAAGATGCACAGCGTGCTATTGGTGCATCAGTGAATGAGCCAACACGTGCAGAAATGGTTTTCGTCGAAACTTCATCACGCTTGGATTGAACGGACCCCGGGTTTCAAGGCAGCGGAAGTATGAAAAATGGATGAGATAAACTCATTATATTTATCCAACAGTTAATACTGGAAGTATTAGTCTGGTGAAGTCCTAGATGAATGCAGTTTTGTAGGTTTAACATTCTCCTTATATTCAAGAATACTCAACGGACTGGAGGAGAAATCCCATTTCTGCTAGATGTCTCTTTGGTTCAGACGAGAAAAGAACAGCATGGATGTTTCTTTCTTTTTTTCGATTGCTTCCTACGTATTCAGAAGAAACGTGTGGACCAGAACGAGTCAAGTGTATTCCGTATGACATTTCGCTTTCGCCTTCCGTAGTTCATTTTAAGAGTGGAGGCGCAATGGCCCAGTGGTTAGGGCAGCGGACTCGCGGTCGGAGGATCGCGGTTTCGATTCCCAGACCGGGCATTGTAAGTATTTACTGAGCGAAAACACCTAAAAGCTCCACGACGCTCCGGCAGGGATGGTGGTGATCCCTGCTGTACTCTTTCACCACAACTTTCTCTCGCTCTTTCTTCCTGTTTCTCTTGTACCTGTATTTCAAAGGGCCAGCCTTGTCACACTCTGTGTCACGCTGAATATCCTCGAGAACTACGTTAAGGGTACACGTGTCTGTGGAATGCTCAGCCACTTGCACGTTAATATCACGAGCAAGCTGTTCCGTTGATCGTATCAGCTGGGACCCTCATCGTCACAACCGACGGAGTGCTCCTATATCATTTTAAGAAGTAAGTGCGAAAAACTTGCTGTTGAACGTCAGCATGGTGTACTAGTATCCAACGATAAGAACACTTCCTCGTTCTTATTCATTATGAAACTTTTACTGCAGACTTTTGTAAGTTCCAGAATTTCTGGCGTTAATATTATAGTTGGTATTGATGCCTCTCAGTTTGCTGTTGCTGATTGTATCCATCCAAGAAATTTTATCAAGATACTTTCCATTTCAGGTCGTAAAAATATCCATCCTCCAGCATAGAGTTCCTAGGTTTGAACAAACTTATTTTTATCATTGCATAGATTGAAAATATTACAGAAAATGACTGTGAGTGGGAGATTCGGATAACTTTCTATACTAACATACATGTCTGTAGCTTTGTAATAAGATAAGTAAAAACAAATCTGACAGATTAACATAAGAGATATTGAAAATGCATGTTCACCAGTATTTCAATTACTCGTAATATAAGACAGCTAAGAATAAAAAAGGAGAAACAAGACCTGCACAACATGATAAAGGATCACGATTTTGTCTTAATATTATAACTAAACACAGTATATTTTCATATTGAAGAAATCGCCATAACGGTAAGAACCGAAATTGCTGTCATATTTATTAAATTATATCTTTGCAAAGTTCTGTGTTTTGTATCTGGATACATTTCCTAGAGATATTCAGTTGCATTGCTGTGCCTCTGCGCATTGGACAAATGTTCAACGTCTGATTCACTCTCTCTCTCTCTCTCTCTCTCTCTCTCTGTACCTTTCTCTCTCTGTATCTCTCCCTCTGCCCCCTCTCTCTCTTTCTCATTCTCTCTCCAATTCTCTTCCTGTTCATTTCTAAAGTATTAAATGTAATCATTACCTGTGCATGTTATTTGAAACGTGGAGTAACATCTAACAAAGGTTACTTGTTGTAACTGAAATTACCTGATATATTACATATAAATAATTTCATAAATTCTCGAAATCCACGACAAATATGTTTTAATATTAGGGAAGTACACTCTATACTCAGAAATATTTTCCTAACGTAAAGAAGGGAATCAACCTATGCTATATTGAACACTCATCTCACTGTTTTATACCAGTATGTGTGTGTTTGCTCGCACACACACACACACACACATATATATATATAATATATATATATATATATATATAATATATATATATATATATATATATATATATATATATATATATATATAATATATATATATATAATATATATATATATATATGTATAATGTGTATGGACAGATGAAAATTTATATCTGTCCTGCCCGCCAAATTTGGTTCTGGTGTTCGCTGAATTTTTCCTCTAGAGAACTTTCTTTGTAGTTTGATCGTTGATGATCTATTTCTAGCATACGGCCGACTATCTAGCAGTCTTGCCCTGCCAGTATACACATATATTAGAATTTTCTCTGATTTCTTCAGATTTTTTGTATGCTAGACTACTGGTTTTAAATCGATATTAAAATTAATATTAATTTATCTCCCTCATTATTTAAATATATATATATATATATATATATATATATACAACATACGAAACTCGGTCACTCTATTGCTTCTGTTAAATATTAACACGCACACAGACGCACACATACACGTATATATGCATGTATATATTCAAGCGCTACAACAAATATGTTTTCTTACGCTGCCCCAGGAATCTCTATACCCTATTAGCTTTGGTGGCTCTTAATGACACTTTATTTGAATCTGCCAATAGCATTGCTGTAGTTGAGAATTCTTTGATATGTATTATGGTGCAGAACTCTCCAAAATATAGTAGCTGAGGTGACATGTGGTTCAACAGGACAAATGTGACTAGTAAACTTACTCTGAACAGATCAACAATAACAGATGATGATAGCGTGTATGCATGAATATCATGTTCGCTTTTGCGTTCAGGGAATGAGAATGAGATATTATGAGTTTTCATAACAAGATTACCATCATGGTAATCTTGTAAATCCTTCTTTTATAGTTCAAGTCTCGGCACCATAAATAATATTGCTTTATATACGCTCTACACACAAACATATTCACATACATACATACATACATACATACATACATACATACATACATATATACATGCTCACACAAAACATACATTACATACATACATGAAATAATGCATACATATATGCATATATATCTGTTGGTGTGTATGTATATACATACATGCATTCTTGCTCACTTTCCCTCCACTTTTCACTTCACTGTGTCCCTGTCATTTTATTTCTCGTCCCCTCCTCAATTCTTCTGTCCCTCTGCTTCTACTTCTCTCTCATCTCTTCCCACGTGACCGGCGTTCGGCTAAGACTCTTCTTCCTTTCTTAGTCTGGCCGTTGTCCGTGCAACATTGATATTCCTCCCTGTGTTTGTGAGCTCTTATATCTCTGCCGTAAGACTTTATTTCCACACACGCCAGCTTAATTTAATTCGTCCTTAGTCGAAGGACACCTGTTGTTATGTCCTGTTATTATTTTTATTGTATTGTGTAACATCGTCCGTTTTTTTCTGTCCATGTTTTTTTATACATTCACTGCTTTCTTCCAGGGAATCTAATGCTCGTAGCTTAGTTTTTCCTTGAGTCTGGCCAGATTGGAGCAATGTCAAGTATAATCAGCCGAAATTGCGAAGATAATCTGGTACATGACTGAGGAAAGAAACCCTCGAATGACCTGTCCTCGTTTTCTTTGTAACGTCTATCAGGATGTTTTGTTGTCCCATTTTTGTAACACCTAACTGTCCGGATATTTTGCGTTCTTATCCCATTTTGTATTATATATATATATATATATAATATGCGTGTGTGTGTCTATATATATATATATAAATAATATATATATATATATATAATATATATATATAATATATATATATATATATATATAATATATATATATATATATATATATATATATAATATATATATATACATATGTATGTATATGTATATCTATCTATCTATCTATCTATCTATCTACCTATCTATCTATCTCTCTCTCTCTCTCTATCTATCTATCTATCTATCTATCTATCTATCTATCTATATCTATATCTATCTATCTATCTATCTATATATATATATATATATATATATATATATATATTATATATAATATATATATATACATATGTATATATATATATATGTATGTATATATATAGGGAAAGGAAAAAAAGAAACAGAAAATGCACATTAGGTATAAAAGTAATCCTCATACATGCCATAATATACCATTCATATTATATTAATCATATCTACCTGAATTGCATCACTTTCAGAACTACCTACCTCAATTGCGTCCAATCTTTTCACCCAGGTATTATTAGACCCAATACCGTTTGGAAATCTATATTGATTCAAAACAGCGATGACCAAACCGGTATTACTTTCTATATTGATTGATAAAAATGATTTTTATATTTCTTAATTCTACCTCAAATCATTTGTTGTATGCCCGGTCGTGTGATACTGTGACCCCGTCTCTTAATTCCGTACTCTGCCGCTAGATATTTGGGGTTCGCTCCCCCGCTTACAATATATACAGAGTGCAGATTGCATTGGTAACCAGCTGACAGAGGATCTGTCTGGGGTCAAAACGGTAGCAAGATCGAACAGCCATATTAATATGGCAATAGATATCACGTCGATATATATATATGGCAGAAACGTTAGCACGTCGGGCGAAATAGTTAGCAGTATTTTGTTTGCCGCTACGTTCTGAGTTCAAATTCCGCCGAGGTCGACTTTGCCTTTCATCCTTTCGGGGTCGATTAAATAAGTACCAGTTACGCACTGCGGTCGATGTAATCGACTTAATTGGTTTGTCTGTCCTTGTTTGTCCTCTCTGTGTTTAGCCCCTTGTGGGTAGGAAAGAAATATATATATGTGTGTGTGCGTGCACATACACACACACAATGATGTTTACACCGAGCACCGTTGATGTGGGGTTGAATAACAACATTAATAACATAAAAATATTTCACACGAGCTGATAACATCGTAAACCATTGTGTCGGCAGTGTCGTTAAAACTTGAAATAGAATAATTTACGGTATTAATTCCGAATTTCAAGGCTCTGCGCTCAAGTCATGACAAATTCAACTTTCGATGAAGTATATCTGAAGTGCTAAATGATTGGTTTATTTCCCTCACTTTTTTTTAATATTTTGTTTTTGCTTACCTGCCTCTGCATTGAGGGACTACAAGCGTAGTGTGAATTCACTGAAGTCTTCTTTTTCTTTAGAAATAGAGAAAGAAAAGTTTTCATGAAACGTATGTATGGTACGTCGCAGGAAACGTTCGAGAACAATAAGCCATTCAGCCAAGAACGAAAATAACAAGAAAGAATATGATAGAGTTTTGTTCCAGATATATTCAAAGAAATGGGCAAATATTTATCAAGTTATACGATAACCAAGAATCAGGTGGCTATAAATCAATGAAGAAGTTATGTTGCAATGTATATATAAGTTCTGAAGAACTAAAAGTCACCCACTGAGATACCAAGAATATGTATGCAGAACTCGTAGAGAACAACAAATGCTGTATGCATATGAACATTTACGTATGTATATGCAATATATACACACACACTTCAGCTTCTCTTCTCTCTCAATAAAATCTCTGTCCGTCTCTCACTCTCTCCATATATATATATATATATATATATATAAAATATTACATTATATAAAAGGGCTTAGTAAAATAAATTACTTTGCCACATACTGAACTCATTAGAAATAGCAGCCAAAAAAGTTTTTTTAGCTATTTCTAATACTTAAAGAAAATTTCTCTCAGATAGTGTTAACTCAGAATAACCCACGAAGATATGGGGGTAAAAAACATTAAAAAATCACAAGTGCAAAGATTATTTGAGAACGTTACGTTTCTAGATCAGCCAAATAAAATTCGACATTTCTTTCGTCAGCCCAAAATTTCTTAATTTGGATTTGGAAACACTGAAAGTAGGAACATACCCTTTTGGCGACTTAACACCTCAGATGACCCGTTCAAACTGACAGTGCCAACAAATTCAAAATATGCAAGCGAAGAATTCCTGCTCTCCCCTTCCACCCACGTGGGCTAAACTAGCAAACACCATATTTTAGCGGTGAAAACCGAGGCAATAAACAGAGAGAAATGAATTATAATTTCAACAATTGAGGGTAAAATTAATTAGTTATTAATCAATTTCACCAAGTATTCAGTATGTAAAAGGACCATTTAAGGCGAATTCAAAATATTACATTATATAAAAGGGCTTAGTAAAATAAATTACTTTGCCACATACTGAACTCATTAGAAATAGCAGCCAAAAAAGTTTTTTTACCTATTTCTAATACTTAAAGAAAATTTCTCTCAGATAGTGTTAACTCAGAATAACCCACGAAGGTATGGGGGTAAAAAACATTAAAAAATCACAAGTGCAAAGATTATTTGAGAACGTTACGTTTCTAGATCAGCCAAACGGGTCATCTGGGCTGACGAAAGAAATGTCGAATTTTATTTGGCTGATCTAGAAACGTAACGTTCTCAAATAATCTTTGCACTTGTGATTTTTTAATGTTTTTTACCCCCATACCTTCGTGGGTTATTCTGAGTTAACACTATCCGAGAGAAATTTTCTTTAAGTATTAGAAATAGGTAAAAAAACTTTTTTGGCTGCTATTCTAATGAGTTCAGTATGTGGCAAAGTAATTTATTTTACTAAGCCCTTTTATATAATGTAATATTTTGAATTCGCCTTAAATGGTCCTTTTACATACTGAATACTTGGTGAAATTGATTAATAACTAATTAATTTTACCCTCAATTGTTGAAATTATAATTCATTTCTCTCTGTTTATTGCCTCGGTTTTCACCGCTAAAATATGGTGTTTGCTAGTTTAGCCCACGTGGGTGGAAGGGGAGAGCAGGAATTCTTCGCTTGCATATTTTGAATTTGTTGGCACTGTCAGTTTGAACGGGTCATCTGAGGTGTTAAGTCGCCAAAAGGGTATGTTCCTACTTTCAGTGTTTCCAAATCCAAATTAAGAAATTTTGGGCTGACGAAAGAAATGTCGAATTTTATTTGGCTGATCTAGAAACGTAACGTTCTCAAATAATCTTTGCACTTGTGATTTTTTAATGTTTTTTACCCCCATACCTTCGTGGGTTATTCTGAGTTAACACTATCTGAGAGAAATTTTCTTTAAGTATTAGAAATAGGTAAAAAAACTTTTTTGGCTGCTATTTCTAATGAGTTCAGTATGTGGCAAAGTAATTTATTTTACTAAGCCCTTTTATATAATGTAATATTTTGAATTCGCCTTAAATGGTCCTTTTACATACTGAATACTTGGTGAAATTGATTAATAACTAATTAATTTTACCCTCAATTGTTGAAATTATATATATATATATATATATTTGGAGGCGCAATGACCCAGTGGTTGTAGGATCGCGGTTTCGATTCCCAGACCGGGCGTTGTGAGTGTTTATTGAGTGAAAACACCTAAAAGCACCACGAGGCTTCGGCAGGGTTTGGTGGCGATCCCTGCTGTACTCTTTCGCCACAACTTTCTCTCACTCTTTCTTCTGTTGGCTTGCTCGCTTAGCCAGCGGGGTGGCGTCACTTGAAGGCTAAAACAATGCAAAGCAGATTGTGACCAGCGATGTGTAGCAACATCTGATAGCCTGGTCGGCCACAGTGATCACGGTGATATATATGTGTATATATACACACACACACACACACTGCATGCAAAATGACAAGATGGTTTTCAACTAGCTAGACTTATAATCTATATATATAAAAGTGAAGTTGTGTGAGTGTCTGTCTCCTACGATTTAGATTCCTAACTACTCCCACATCTTGCGGTGCAGTTTAACCAAAACCGGGTATCTTATAGTCGTGATTCATATCGAGCCCTTCTGGGTATTAGCGCGCGTCTACGATGAGTCTACGATTTTAAAAATATTTTACCATAATTATTTTCCATTTTAAAGCATATTTTTTAAATAAAGGGAAGTAACTCTCTAAAAATGTCTACGATGAGTCAACAATTAAAAAAAAAGTTTACCATAATTTTTTTCCATTTTTAATGCATTTTTTGCTGTTTTTTGGCTATAACTCTCTAAAAATGCTTTATAGTTATTTCCCTTACAAATCCGAGCAACGCCGGGCGATACTGCTAGTTATTTATAAATCTAATTGTAAATTTTATCAGCTGGACATATATTGTATATATGTTTTTCTTATACGCTAAGGTCGCTGGTAGATACCGTGCAGGAAAAGCTCCCTACACGACGCCGAATGTTAAAGAACAACAATTATCACAGAGACGTCGAGACAACTTACCTCGGATGCCGAGAATAGTACCTACCCATATATCGCCATTATTAATGCATATCAGCACCCTATACTCGGATCATTTCGAAGCGAAGTGAAAAGCTGGCCTGCTATTTGGAAGCACTCCGTCGGTTACGACGACGAGGGTTCCGGTTGATCCGATCAACGGAACTGTCTGCTCGTGAAAGTAACGTGTAAGTAGCTGAGCACTCCACAGACACGTGTACCCTTAACGCAGTTCTCGGGGATATTCAGCGTGACACAGAGAGTGACAAGGCCGGCCCTTTGAAATACAGGTACAACAGAAACAGGAAGTAAGAGTGAGAGAAAGTTGTGGTGAAAGAGTACAGCAGGGATCACCACCATCCCTGCCGGAACCTCGTGGAGCTTTAGGTGTTTTCGCTCAATAAACACTCACCACGCCCGGTCTGGGAATCGAAATCGCGATCCTACAACCGCGAGTCCGCTGCCCTAACCACTGGGCCATTGCGCCTCCACTGGCCTGCTACTTACATGCAAATGGAACGAATTCTATCTGCTTATGTGCTGCAGCGGAACACAGGTGGGGGGACAATAAATTACGAATAAAGAAACATTATTGGCCGCACATAAAGAATGTATGTGTTTTATTTATATGCCAATTTCTCCTGCGAGATAGTGTCCAGTAAACGCTCCCAGCCCGACGCCGAGTGTTATGAAACACTGATTGTGTATAACTCATTGACCATCCTTTTCCTTCGTTTCGAGATGATCCGAGTACATGGTATTGATAATCCATAATCGTGGCCAAATATCGGGTATGTAGCATTCTCGGCATCCGAGTGAGGTGAGATTACCCGCCTGCTCTGTGACATTTGCTGTTCTTTAACACGCGGTATCATGTAGGGAGCTTTCCCAAGATGCTATACAGCAGCAAATTTGGCGATAAAGGAAGCACGTTCTCTATATATGCTCGACTGATAATGCCTACATTTCTAGAAATACTTTTAATTCGTAAAATAATTGCAAATTATTTCAAAATGCTGTAGAAGTAGAGACTCCGGAGTTTTAGAAAATTTATTTTTCAGGGTTGATATGAAAAGCATAATATGGAAGTGAAAACTAAGTTCCTTATTTTGCAGATCTTCCCTCTCTCTCTGTCTCTCTCTCTCTCTGTCTCCTCTCTCTCTCTCTATATATATATATAATATATATATATATATATACATATTCAATATTTATGCATGCACTTGTATACGTTAAAATTACTATATATTTTACACCAGACACATATACATAATTATTCGTATGTAAATACTATATCTGTCTATTCAATCATCCATCCATCCATACATACATACACACACACATACATACATACATACATACATACATACATACATACATACACACATCAACCCATCCATCCATACATACATCCATACATCCATACATCCATAAATATAAATATATATTTATGTATATATTACCTTTATGCAAATAAATATACTCTCGTGACACAGACACAAATAATATACACGTGCTTTTAGAGTGTAAAAGTGCACGCATTCCTACTTATTCCAACCAAAATAAACAGAAACATTAATAATATTGGTAAGGGGTTAGCATTTCCCCATATTTTTGCCACGTTTGTGACTCTACGTAAACATCATTAAAATACTTTATCTTCATAAAGCCCCCAAACGGAAGAGTATAGAATAGCAAAACAACGAGAAACGGCACCAAATTTAATTAATTAACGCAAACACGACTGGCTAGAAGAGAAATCAAATCAAACCTAGATAAAAATTCAAAAACACAAACAAATCTTGGGAAAGATACATTTATATTATAGGTTGGCACACTGTGTATAAAACAAGACCGATATCAATGCCACTAATAGCAATGTGTTGCCAAATGAACACTGAAGAAGAATTTGGCATCATTTCTCCTGGCAGCAGATAATGAGACCAGCGGCGAATCATCACAAATTGGCTAACTAAATTAACGTCGTTTTAAATGGAGGATCATATAGTTATGTCTACATACATAAAGTTTTAGTTTTAGTTTAAGCAAATTCAAGAATTCGATTGAGATTGAAAAAAGTTTCTTAAATACGTATTGCTTGCAAGCCTTTGGTTAGCACAGATTTGGGTGACCTGTGACGTTACGTATTCAAACTGTGAACATTTCGTCTTCGTTTCAGATATAACATATCCAGAACAAATGAGATTCCACCTGAATACGCCTGACTCCTTCCTTTTATTTTTGAAACAATAAGACGTGATTTGTAGGTAATTTCATTGTTATTTCAAGCAGATTTACTGACTCCGTATCTGCATGTTGTCTTGTATCATTCACACACTGCATTAATCGTGATGATGGTGGTGGTTGTGGTTGTGGTAGCGTTGGTTGTGGTGATGGTGATGATGAGGATGATGACGACGATGGTTATAATGATGACGGTGAGGATGGCGATAATGTTGACAGTGATAAATACAATATGTGATACTATTGCTTGTCATGACGTGCATACGAGTGATACGCTTCTAATAAGGTTACATCCGTATGGGCGTTTCAGTGTACACTCATATCTACTAACGGAAATCTTTAATATAACGAAACTAGCTGGTGTGTTAGGCTTTATATAGTCTTAATTATGGAAGGAAATGGAAACCAGAATTTAAATATTTAACATAACGAAACCAGTTCGATTGACATAATAAAATATGTTCAAGCGTTACACAATCTAGATTAACATAATAAAATGGGTTCGAGTGTTACACAGCCTTATTATATGGAAGGAAATTCAAGACATAATCGAAATATTCAACAAATAATTCAACAAATCCATGAAGCAGTATATACTTATGAATCAAACTAGAATCGAGAATATTTATAACGTGGAACATAATGGATTCCATTATTTTATTTTTTATTTGCTGTAACACGCTATGTACTGTAACTATAAGATATTTTTGCTGAACGTAGAGCTAAATTGACTTTCAAGATAAATGATTCATTCTGAACATGTGTGGAAGTTTTCTTATGGGAGCAAAACAAGCAATAACAAGTTATTATATCCAGCAAGTTTTCATTTTGTTTAGCTACAGATGAAGCCTGATCTAGCCTGTCAAAGATCAAAAGATATTCAAGCAATTACCATTCCGTCATTTTTAGCGCATGTAAGGTCTGCATTAGCTAACGCGTCTTTTCCTTATTTAAAACGGTAGGATTTGATTAAATAGAGACTTGGTTGTTCTGCCTAGCAGGTTGGGTGATCATGTGGTGGTTTTGTTGTGAGGTTTTAGTAAATCAAGGGAAGATGTAGAAGATTTCTCGTTTGCTCTTAAGAGTAAAGATATGTGCAGCGGTCGTTTACAAAGTAGCAAGATTTATAAAGGAACTGGAAATCCTGTTATCGATTATTTTCGATAGGTGAAAAGGTAAACTTGTAGCGAATGAGCCAAATTTGATTAAATTGATTCTATTGTCACTTTCTCACTTTCGCTTTCCTCTTCTCCCTCCTCTTTTTCTTTCGTGCTCTCTTTCTCTGTTGCATGTTATTTCATTAAATCGTTTAAGAGTTTCAATTCTGCAGAAGAACGGAGCTTCATACGGGTTTTTGTAGCGTTAAATGGACGAAAGATAAATCTCGTCATGCTTAGGGAGCTGTTCTAACTGAGATGCATTTTCTTGCAGAAGGAATTTAACAAGAAACCGTAAGGTGAAGAATTTTTTGTCAATCATACAAACAGTGCTAGGATGGGTAATAATTGTGTGGTACGAGATGAAATGGTAGAGTCATATTAGTTAGTTAGTTAGTTAATTTTTTGGCTCAAAAAGCAAAAAGCAAGGCCATGTAGGGGGACATGGAGTTATGTACAGGGTGGTGTTCATGTAAAGAGTTCAGGCCACTTGTGGTCAAGCGAGACTTTGAACCGAGCGGTCGTCGGCATCTTCACCATCTCGTCCGGCAGCTTATTCCACGGATCCGCAACCCGGACGGAGAAAGCCCCTCTCCTTCGATTGAGATGAAATCGTCGCAGATAGAGCTCTTCGGAGTGACCCCGCAGCCGACGCTCTGGAGCAGGAGTGAAGAACAGCTCTTTCGAGAGGTTACACTTTCCGCTTATGATGTTGTGAGCAAGAATGAGATGACCACGGCATATTGCCTGTCTCTGGGCTGATTGATCGCTAATTTATTGATAATATTGTTTACATTCTCAGTATTATGTTAAGGCAATGAATTAGCAGAATTATTAGTGTTGCATACCTTGTAGTATTTGTTGTAATTCTCTAAGCACTGAGTTCAAACATGCCTACCGAAGTCAAATATTCCTTTCAGCTTTTCGGGGGTGATAGAAAATACCAGTCTAGGTGTGAGGATTTGGCGGAACTATTAAAGTGTAGGGAGGAATAACTCGCATCGTTTGATTCAGACCTTTGCATTCTGGCAATAGTGCCTGCGATAACACTGGTGCAAAAATGTATCTACTCAAGTCAGCGACATTCCTAATGGCTATGGAGACATGAATGTATGGGTAACTACCTGTTGTCCTCGGAAACATCTTTTCCGGGTCTGAACAGACATATTTCGATGGCCTGAACAGATGCTAAATAGGTGTTTGCATCGACAACACAATAATCTCAAATGAAACTATTATTATTTTTTCCTGTTGGCTGTATTCTCTTCATTCGGTCTCACTTATTTCTATCTTTCTGTATCATATTTCAGGCAGATGAACTAATTAATGCGCCACTTATATTTTTAAATGCAAGATATAGGCGCAGGCATGGTTGTGTGATAAGAGGCATTCTTCGCAAAAACATGGTTCTGGTTTCAGTCCCATTGCATGACACCTTAAGCAAGTCTTCTACTAAAGCTTCGGCCGACCAAAGGTTTGTGAGTAGAAACCGAAAAACCGACACACACACACACACACACACACACACACTCACATACACACACGCACACGCACGCACACACACACACACACACACACACACACACACACACACACATATATATATATATATATATATATATATACGTGTGCGTGAGTGTGTGTCGTGTTTGTCCCCATCACCGTTTGACAACCGGTGCTGGTGAGTTTACGTCTTCGTAACGTAGCGGTTAGACGAAAGAGACCGATAAATGCGTACTAAGCTTTAAAAAAATAAGTCCTCGGGCCCATGTGTTCGACTAAAAAGAACCTTTCAATGTGGTACCTCAGCATGGCCGCTGTAAAATGACTGAAAGAAGTAAAAAGATAAAATATTAAAAAGAATATGACTTGTTGCAGACTTGTTAGCTATTTATAAGAGGTATAGTAAATACTTAGAAGCATACAAGTTGACCCTATAAGAAGGATATGATTGATATTCGTCATCAGTAGTTTTTGTATCATTTCATAGACGTTGATTTGCTTTGATAGTAAAACCACCTAACACTCATTAGTCTAGTTCATTCAGGTAATGCTAGTTGTTTTTACTATAGTTATTGTTGATGTTGCTATCGGAGTTGATGATGTTCTTTTGCCGTAGTTGTTGTAGACGTAATTGTTGCTGATATGTAAACTTCAAGTCAACCCTGAGGTCACAGACGAATGACATGCAGGTTGTTTTGTCCTCTTCAATAGCCTTGATCCGTAGACCCACGTCTCCGCTTATTTGAAAAACTATCCTGCACAATTCGACACGCAATTACTTATTGTGTGAGTTGCAGTAATGCACTCTGGACACTTTACATTTTCTCCACTGTTTCTGCACGTCTGTAAATTCTGGTAGATGCAGTCATTTCTTTTCAACTATGATTAATTCACCATTCCACATCGCTGGCGGGCCCGCGAAAAGCTAGAATAGGTGTATACCACATATTAAATGTAAACCCGGTTACAGACGCTCAGCAAATATTTCAGCAGTCAGTGTTAAATGCATATGATTCGTGTATGTATTATGGACACATGCGTGTATTTGTTGTGCAAGTAATGTAATAATACTTACATGCAACGGAACAGAACATGAACGATTTATAAAGAGAAGGTAATTCTTTATCTAAAGTCCTTCCCCATGTATACTGGCACGAAAATTTTCTTCAAAATTGTAAGTCCATTCCAAATGGGCGTCGAATAATGATATGACGTATCAGTACTAGATTTTTGACTTTTAGATTCAAATCCCGCCGATGCCTACACTGGTAGGAGATCCAATATGCCCCCCCCCCCCGAATTATCTTATCTTGAGCGACATAACTGGAGTTCACTTAGTTGCAAGAATTATAAGGATACACAAGCGTGGTCTAGTGATCGAAGGATCGTAGTTTCTAGTCCCGGCCCGAGGGAAGGGGCGGATGGTTACGTTCTTGACGAAAATACTGCGTTTCACGTTGCTCCAATCCGCTCAGTTGTAAATAATTATCACTGCAACGGACTACTTGCCCGTTCAAGGTCACCTATTAGTGATGGAAACCATGTGACTTGAGACAGTTATGTCCAGAGTGGGATGATGATTTTTGAAGCTAGTGCTCCATCAAACTACAATGTTGGCTTCAGCTTCAGTAGTTCTCTAGAAGCTGAGGACTCGAGTGTATTCGTATATATATATATATATATAATATATATATCCTTTCATTCTTCTATTCTTTTACTTGTTTCAGTCATTTGACAGTGGCCATGCTGGTGAACGACGGTGAAGGGTTTTTCTAGTCGATATATATATATATATATATATATATATATATATATATATATATATATAATAATATAATATATATATATATATATTATATATATATATATATGTATGTATGTATATGTATACATGATGATGATGAGGAGGAGGAAGAGGAGGAGGATTATGATGATGATGAGGATGTCCATGCGTGACCGAGGATGATCATCACTGACCATTTCCTATGCAAAATATCAGAAATGTTTATGTAAAATTTTAGGTCCATTGAATGATGCACATCGCATCATAGGCGCTTTCGACCCTATTGACATGCACCAGAGACAAGTCGGGGCAACATATCTAATGCAAATATGGGTCAGAAGCTTAGGACTATCGGAGTGCCGGGCTGTGGGGGCACCAAGATCTCGAACGCATGAAAAAGATGTTTAAAACTTTCCAATGTCATTCATTGCATATCAGGTTTTATAGTATATAGTTTATTTGCCAGTCAGCTTCCCTATCTGTCTGTTTTCCATTCATATTTACAATATATCTTATACACACGCAAAAACGCTCAGGCACGCGTGCGCAAATACATACGCACCCCCACACACATGTATGTGTAGGTGTAGATAAATGTTTGAATGTTCAGATGTGAAATCATGTTCTGCTAAAACATAATAAATCATAAACCTTATACATATATATATATATATATATATATATATATATAAGGTTTATGATTTATTATATATATATATATATATATATTATATATATATATGTGTGTGTGTGTGTGTGTGTGTACATATGGGCGCATGTGCATATTATGCATATGTGCACACTCACATTAAAAACATATGCTCATACTCATATATATGTGCGTGTGTTTCAGAGTATGTATGTCTGTTTGTATACACACATACACACACACACAAACACACACACACACACACACACACACACACACACACACACACACACTCACATGTAAAGAGAGGCGGAGAGCGGAGAAAAAGAAACTGCGTGGCAGTTTTTGGGTTATATAAGTTTTCTCAGTCAAGCAACACCACGTATTGTATTTTTCAACCATATTTTCCCCTCGAGATATTGATTTCAAGCACGCTGGAAAATAAATGTAAGATGCTATTTGTGTAACATTTATAAAACAATAACAATATTTACAACAACAACAACAACAACACCTTATGTAATAAACCCAGCAATGTTGAAAAATACACATTATTTTTCATAATTTTTGAAAAGATAATACGGAAATGAATTTACCCAAGAGGCTAATATCAGATGTTTTTAACATGGCGCTCCTATCATACATCCTGTTGCTTTTTATCTAAATAACCCGGTAATGTATGAATAGCCAATGAAAATATACTTATTTAATAACCAGTCTGTAACTCTCTCTCTCTGCCTCTCTCTTTCACTCCCTCATTTCTCCCCACCTGTCTTTCTTTTAGAATTACAATATTTCTCCTGCATCTCTTTATTATCATTTCTCCCTCTCTCTCTCTCTCTCTCTCTCTCTCTCTCTCTCACACACACACCCTCTTCTTTCTCTATTTTTCTTACTCGCTGTTGTTATTATTTTTTTTAAATTGTAATTTCCCCTCTCTTTTATTACGCTCATTATTATATACTATTACTTGTCATGAACATCAATGTACCTAGGTATATTTATGGATTGGTTATTGAATAAAGGAGATGACCACCACCACCACCACCACCATCACCACCACCTCCATTACTACTACTACTACAACTAGTAATAATAATGATGATGATGATGATAATGATGATGATGATGACGACGACGAACGACGACAATGATGATGAATTATGATGATGATGATGAAGTGGAGAAGGAGGCAAAAGAGGAGGAGTAAAAAATAAATAATTAGGCTACATATAGTCTTATTGCAACTTGTTTTTTTTCTACATATTTCTACCCCCCCCCCATAAATAAGCTGCGAATTATATTGGCTAAGTACGCGGTATTGGACATGAAAGTAGAAAAAAATGCACACACATCAGCTCTCAAAGCATGTCAGATAACCATCAAACACTTACCCAAAACTAAAACATAATAATTACGCAGTTTATACTGACAAGCTGTGAAGCCGTATGACATTCAATTCCTGGCGCGGGCGGCTTTTGTATTTTTAAGCAAGGTACCTCATTTCATGCTGCTCCTGTCTACTCAGTTGTAAATGAATTCCAGTTGGGTGTCTGTGCAGCTCTTTCTTCCTTTCCTCTTTCCTTTCTCTCTCTCTCTCTCTCTCTCTGTCTCTCGAAATAAAAGTATCCTTTCATCTTAAATAAATATCGCTGTAATATCGCCCTATGTAAAACTAGGCAAATTAGCAGAATCAAGAACTCATTGAATACAATATTCTTGCTGCATTTATTCCTATATTCATGATTTGTGAGTCATCCTTGTGTTTTAACTGGTTTACGTCTTTTTATTAGGCATGAGATAGAGCAGTGCACATGAGTTTCCAGGGCTTCTGTTTCTGGTAGTAAGGAATGAGGGAGACGCAATGGCCCAGTGGTTAGGGCAGTGGACTCGCGGTCATAGGATCGCGGTTTCGATTCCCAGACCGGGCGTTGTGAGTGTTTATTGAGCGAAAACACCTAAATCTCCACGAGGCTCCGGCAGGGGATGGTTGTGATCCCTGCTGTACTCTTTCACCACAACTTTCTCTCACTCTTACTTCCTGTTTCTGTTGTACCTGTATTTCAAAGGGCCGGCCTTGTCACTCTCTGTGTCACGCTGAATATCCCCGAGAACTGCGTTAAGGGTACACGTGTCTGTGGAGTGCTCAGCCACTTACACGTTAATTTCACGAGCAGGCTGTTCCGTTGATTCGGATCAACCGGAACCCTCGTCGTCGTAACCGACGGAGTGCTTCCATCCAGTAAGGAATGAGCACGGTATTCTCAAACTGGAAAAAGGGACCGAATTTTTGCAACAGAATGGTCTCTTGCGATAAAAGCTCAAAAGTGAGATAGATTTTACCAAGCTGATCGCAGTGGGATTTGAAATCAGAACGCAAGGAGCTGCAAAAAATTTTGTAAAGCATCGTTCTTACAGTTCCCTCAATACACTACATTGGATTAGTACTAGTTTTATCGACGCAAGAAGAATGAGAAGTTAATTTGATCTCGGTGGGGGGTTTGTATTCAGATCCTCGACTACCAGAACAACAAATGCAAAACATCCTACACATCGCTCTAATGTATTTGCTAATTCACCGTCTTACGGGGCTTAATAAATAAAGTACCAACCAGATTCTAGGTATGGTTCGTTTATTTCCTTTCTTGTCTCGTTCACACTCTGAGGATTATCTAGAAACGATAAGCTGGTGATTAGTGGGGGGAAATTACAACCGTGTTTCCTGGTCAGCTACCACAACAGCTCCTTTATAGGATCCTGTTGGCTCAAGACATCATCAGGAGGAACCACGTCCGGTTTCGCCCCCTACTCCTCTAACGTTTTGACGTACCCCCCCCTTCGGAGGTGTCTTCAGCTCTGGTGTTGGGTGCATGTCTTCTTTCTTCTGTTCCCTGGCCTCTTCGATGTATCGTCAGCGAGTGTCAGCCGGTGACTGTCTTGTCAAATTTTTCCCTTTAAATACCTGCCGCATAGTCTCCAGCAGGCAGCCCCAGCAAGTTGTCACGTGACACTGTCTCACCTTAATTGACTAGTGAAGGCGCGTAGTTTTAGCCCGCGCTTTTTCGAAACCACTTACATAGAAACTTACTGTAAAACTAAGGGTGACTTTAGGGCAAGTCATTCGATAACTCGATGACGAACCTTTCGTTTATACACACTTCTTTTATTCTAGCTCTCTGCACCCTGATTTCAAATTGCACTCTGGTCGACATTGCATTTGATCTTTCCGGAGACAATAATTGAATAAGCAGAGAAGTACTGGAGATGATTATTCCGTCTACCTTCTTGTCTCTATACCTGCCTGCATATATGCCTGCGTGTGTCTGGCTGCCTGGTTGTCTGTCTGTTCTTCCCTTCCTTCCTTCCTTCCTTCCTTCCTTCCTTTCTTCCTTTCTTTCTTTCCTTCTTTCTTCCTTCCTTTCTTCCTTCCTTTCTTTCTTTCTTTCTTTCTTTCTTTCTTTCTTTCTTTCTTCCTTTCTTTCCTTCTTCCTTCCTTCCTTCTCATCTTACAGTATCCTTTCTCCACCTCCAAATGGAGAAAAGTTGGGTATGTGGCTCTCAACTTCTGCTAAGAAAAAGCAGTTACGTTTCTAGAACTTTCCAGTGACAGATACATGTACACAAAAACATACAAATTAAGACATAAATAAATAAGTAAATAAATAAAATAAATAAATAAAGGAATAAATGAATAAGTAAATTAATAAATTTAGAAGCATATTATCAAATATATCCACATAACAGTTTTATATGCGTGTGTGATATAAGGAAAATATGACTACTGTTTCAAGCAGTTTACTTATATTTCCTCCTTGGTTTTTGATATAAGTGATAATTTTTGGATTTATTCCATCTCAATCACAGATTTTTAATTAATTATTTAACTAAATAGTTTGAAACTTCGAATACTGGTAGAATTTCTCATGTAGAGCAAGGTTTCCTCTGAACGTTTTTGACAAAATTTGGTATTTTAAAAGTTATTTCGTTTTAAAGTTGTCGTATTTGGGTAATTTCAACCAATAAACGACGTGTATTCGGTTGGAGAAAGCTGTTTGCGATAGTAATTGAAGAGGAACAATTTACGGGTCATCTGTACTAAATGTCACCTCTCTGTTCTATTCGTATGGCGAGCGAACCACCTTCATCCTTTCTTCCTTTCTAGTCTACTCCGTGCATTCCTTACTCTTTCTCTACCTTCTACACTATCAACTAGCAACAAGCGGGTGAATTTGTCACTGCCACTACAAATACCGTATTTTCCGTTATATAAGCCGCTATTTGTTTTGTTTTACCTTCGTGTTTTGATAATGTTATTTTTTATCTAATAAAGACTTTTATATTGCCGAAATGTGTTGTTGATTATAGTAAGATAAAATCAGGACAATAACAATATAACTCATTGTAGTAAAATATGGCATTTTGAAACTACATATATGTCAATAACAAAAAAGCTAGCTTCGATTCTTCGAACAGAGTGGTGACATTTAGTAGAGATGACGCGGAAGTTGTTCCTCTTCGATTACTATCGCAAAACGTAGTAGCTTTCATCAACCGAATACACGTCGTTGATTGGTTGAAATTACCCAAATACGACAACTTTTAAACGAAATAACTTCTAAAATACCAAATTTTGTCAAAATCGTTCAGAGTAAACCGTGTTCTACGTGAGAAATTCTACCAGTATTCGAACTTTCAAACTCTTTAGTTAAAAAAAAAAACTCATTAAAAAAATCTGTGATTTAGATGGAATAGATACGAATTTTGCTTCGTCGAAAACATTTATAGGACTGTAATCTCAGTGACATTGGTAAATTGCCCGAGTATTTACGTTAAGGATTACACACACCTCTCACACATTCAGCTATGTACAAACTAATTTAATAAATAAGTTTTTTGGTTAATCGAAAAACGAAAAACCCATCGCGGAAACCGTGGTGATCCGTCTACAGTGAATATAGGAGAGGGTGCTGAAAAGTTCCTGGCTTTGCATAAAAGAAAGTGGAGGAAGATCAGTTAGTTTTTATTTTCTTGAACATATTTTCCTCTCGGAAGTCCTTCAGCAGTCCTTCAGTTTTTCTAAACCCTGTAATACAACTCGAAGAGTTGGACCTCCAACCAGGTCTTTTGCAAATACTCTTAAAGCCAGGAACTTTTCGACACCCTCTCAGTTGTGAATTTAAAATTGCCTTACATGAAAATTGAAACTGGGTTGCAGACAGGCTTGACCATTATTTGTTGTATTGCGTTTGCAATGTTGATAATGCAATAATAAACAAATGGATAACTATTTCTTGTAACAATCACAGTATAGGCGCAGGCGTGGCTGTGTGGTAAGTAGCCTGCTTGCGAACCATATTGTTCTAGGTTCAGTCCCACTGCGTGGCACCTTGGGCACGTGTCTTCTGTTATAGCCTCGAGCCGACCAAAGCCTTGTGAGTGGATTTGGTAGACGGAAACTGAGAGAAGCTCATCGTATATATATATATATATAATATGATGTGTGTGGTGTGTGTTGTGTGTGTGGTGTGTGTGTGTGTGTGTGTGTGTCGTGTGGTCCCAACCCAACATCGCTTGACAACCGATGCTGGTGTGTTTACATCCCTGTAACTTAGCGGTTCGGCTAAAGAGACCTATAGAATAAGTACTAGGCTTACAAAGAATAAGTCGTGGGGTCGATTTGCTCGACTAAAGGCGGTGCTCCAGCACGGCCGCAATCAAATGACTGAAACAAGTAAAAGAGAGTAAAGAGAGTATATCAGGAAGATCTTTCAATGTATGTTTAATGCTTTATACTTTATTTGTTTCAGTCATTTGATTGTAGCCATGCTGGGGTACTGCCATTATGGATTTAGTCGAACAAATGAACCTCAGTACTTATTTTTCTAAAAGAAAAGTTTGTTAGTTATTTTATCGTTTTCCTTTTGCACAACTGCTAAATTACGGAAACGTAAACAAACCCATACCGGTTGTGAAGTGGTGGTGAGGGATAACCATAAATACACACATGCACACACCCGCACATACAGACACACACACACGTACACATACACAGACACACACATACACGCACAGACACACATACACATATACGATGAGCTTCCACACAGTTTTGTCTACCAAATTCACTCGCAACACATTACGCGCCACCGAGTTATAAGTAGAAGACTGTAGCTCCGAAGAAGTCTACAGTAGAAGAGTAGAGTCCAAGGTGCTGGAAAGTGGAAACTAAACTCGAAACCTTGTGATTGCAAAGCAAGCATCTTAACCACATACCCATGCCTGTATATAGCAACTGAAACTGGTCTTACATGGATATTGAAACTGGACCGCAGTCAAGATTCAGCAGCATCTCTTGTCTTGCGCAAGCAATGTTGATAATAAGTAAATAGAAAACATTTCCTTATAGCAATTACAAGAAAATCGGGATCTTTTGATACATCTTATAAAGCTTGTATGTAGACAGTTCTAATTATATCTCTCTTCTTTTTTTTCTCTTCAGCTCTATTACTGTATTTATCTCTGCTCTTTCTGTCAGTCTGTCTGTCAATCTCTGTCTATCTCTCTCTCTCTCTCAGTCATTTTTATGTCAGTATATTACGTATATGTACGCGAATGCATGTGACTGCTTCATGCGTTTATATTGATCGCCATTTTTTCCTCTGCCTGCTCCTCCTTCTTTTTCTCTTCTTTTTCATTTCTTTTTCATTTCTTTTTTCTTTATACTCTTCAACTTCACCTTTCTTTCAATCTTCATTTTAAATTTCCCATTCATCTGTATCATCTTTTTCTTCTTCTTCTTCTTCTTCTTCTTCTTTTCTCCTCCCCCTCCCTTCTTCTTCTTCTTCTTCTTCTTCTCCTCCTTCTTCTTCTTTTTCGTCTTCTTCTTCTTCTTCTTCTTCTTCTTCTTCTTCTTCTTCTTCTTCTTCTTCTTCCTCTTCTTCTTCTTCTTCACCCTTTCCTCTTTCTCTTCATCCCTTTCTTTATCTGTTCTTCATCTTCATACCAAGCTTCATCCACTTCTTCTGGACCATTCTCTTACGACTTCCATCCACCACCACCACCACCACCACCACCACCACCACCTCCACCACCTCTGTAGGTACAGGCTTACCTTCAAGAACTATCCAGGACCGTATGAAGCAACCATTTCCTGAAAACAGATGTGAAGAACTCTTTCAAGTTTCCAATCCGATCTTTTGAAGAACGATGCCTCAACAGTTTTAACCTAATCTTTGTTCTATATATTCTACATGTGTGCGTGTGGTGTGTGTATGCGTGTGTATGTGTGTGCACGCTTAAGCGCTTGTTTGTGTCTGTATGTATATGTGTATATATATATGCGTACGTCTGGGTATGTGTGAGCGTGTGCGTGCGTGCGTGAGTGTGCGCCTGAGTGTGAAAGTACCTTTGGTAGTGGTTGCGTAGGTGATGCTGAGTGCTACCTTCTTTCCTCTATAGCTTCCCATTTATCATCGCCATCACCAACCCAACCACTACTACCATCACCGTCGTCGTCATCGTCATCATCATCATCAACATCATCATCATTTCATTCATCATCATTTCATTCATCATCATCATCGTCATCAATATCATCATCAATTCAGTCATCATCATCATCGTCATCATCATCACGGGTATCATCATCATGCGCATCAGTATTAGGATCACCAATACTCGTACTAGTGATGTCAGTCTCGTAACCATCGTTTGTAGTTAGAAGAAGCGCTCTTGTTATGGTCGATGATGCCAGTTGCTGGTTTGATTCTGTGTTTTGATTCTTGTAGTTGTCTTATACATATCATTCTTTTAATTCAAGTTCGACCACAGATTCGTTTATTGGTTTTTCTTTGTTAAGTTCTTTAAAATAATCAAAAAATCCTCGGTTTAGGGAAGCCTTTGAAGTCTTGTAGAATTTACAGAGATGTACAAACAGCACTGGGGAAAATCTGGAAATATAAGTTCAAATGAAGTAGGAGACACACATCCATTCTCTTTATGTGTTTATGCGCGGAGATTATATACGTACACACACACACACACACACACACACACACACAC
>NC_043001.1:124268775-124306436 GCF_006345805.1 Octopus sinensis | reverse complement strand
GCAGCTCGAGAACTGTGCATCCTCTCCGGCATCTTAAACTTTTCATAGCACAAGCTTCGCCTTTCATCTTTCATTCTCTTTCATCCTCTCTGTAAGTGCTGCAACGATGTGATTATCTGGCGACGGAGGCAGACTAGGATGTAGTTGGAGCCATCTAGTTAGAGTCCTGCACGTGGACGGCATAAGTAAGATGGTCGTTGTTGGATGGATCCGTGTACGAACCCCCCCCCCCACACATATATATATATATATATATATATATATATATGTAATGTGTGTGTTCGTGTTGGCACCCCATCCGATGTTGGTATTTACATACCCTTAACCTAGCAGTTCGGCAAAAGAGCCCGATAGAATAAGTAAGTACCATGATTACAAAGCATAAGTCCTGGGGTCGATTTGTTCGACTAAATGCGGTGCTCCAGTATGGCCGCAGTCAAATGACTGAAACAAAAAAAGAATGTATATATATATATATATATATATATATACGACAGGCTTCTTTCAGTTTCCGTCTACCAAATCCACTCAGAAATATTTGGTCGACTCCAATCTATAGTAGAAGATACTCACCCAAGGTGCCACAGAGTGGGACTGAACCTGGAACCATGTGGATGGTAAGTAAGCTTTTTACCACACAGACATGCCTAAGCTCTGTATTTGACCAACACTCTTTTCACAAGCATATCTACGTTTCATTATAATATTACATTATTAGTGTGGAGGCGCAATGGCCCAGTGGTTAGGGCTGTGGACTCGCGGTTTCGATTCCCAAACCGGGCGTTGTGAGTGTTTATTGAGCGAAAGCACCTAAAAGCTCCACGAGTCTCCGGCAGGGGATGGTGGTGATCCCTGCTGTGCTCTTTCACCACAACTTTCTCTCACTCTTACTTCCTGTTTCTGTTGTACCTGTATTTCAAAGGGCCGGCCTTGTCACTCTCTGTGTCACGCTGAATATCCCCGAGAACTACGTTAAGGGTACACGTGTCTGTGGAGTGCTCAGCCACTTACACGTTAATTTCACGAGTTCCGTTGATTCGGATCAACCGGAACCCTCGTCGTCGTAACCGACGGAGTGCTTCCATCCCACATTATTAGTGTTGCAGTAATCTGGCGAAATATTAATTGGTTTCGAAATTTAGTACAATTTAGTACAAGGCCTTTAATTGCGCCGCTGTCGATAAGTCAATTACGTCGACCCTAGTTGTCACCTAGCTTATTTTAATGTCCACAAAGGATGATTGGCAAAGTGGACCTTGGCCGAGTCTGAACTCAACATACATACGGACGAAATACCGTTGAGTGTTTTGCGTGATACAGCAACGTTTCAACCATCTCGCCGCCCTAAGCGAAATACTGAGATTAATACAACACACACATTCACGAACATACAGACAATTACGCATATATATATATTGTGGTGTGTGGCGTGTGTGTGCGTGCATATATATATATATATATATATATATATATATATATATGATCTCTCTCTCTCTCTCTCTCTCTCTATATATATATGTATATATATATATCACGTCATCACGTGACCGACCAGACCATCAGATATTGTTACACATCGCTGGTCACAATGTCTTCGCATTGTTTTAGCTTTCGAATGACGCCACCCCGCTGGCTAAGCGAGCAGGCCAACAGAAGAAAGAGTGGTGAAAGAGTACAGCAGGGATCACTACCCCCTGCCGGAGCGTCGTGGAGCTTTTAGGTGTTTTCGCTCAATAAACTCTCACAACGCCCGGTCTGGGAATCGAAACCGCGATCCTACGACCGCGAGTCCGCTGCCCTAACCACTGGGCCATTGCGCCTCCACACACGCACACACACGCACAAACATACACACATATATATGTGTGTGTGTGTGTGTATGTGTACGTGCATATACGCATGAACATACGCGCACACGAGTTCGAACATGACAATTTCAGCTTAAAACAGCCAACCAAGAATATAATTGTCAATAGCTACCGCTTCAACACGTGGCAGGACTCAATATATTCATGGTTTCGTTTATGAGCAGGCAAACTGGTTTATTTGAAGCTTAACGCTGATATCTGTGTAACGCTGGTAACGGAATACAAACTGGTGATTCATCATTTCAGAAGCTGACATCGTAACGAATCTGCTTTTTTCTTCTCTCTTCCTTTTTTTTCTTCTTTCTCTCTCTTCTTGTAGTGACTTTACAATTATCTATATACCTACATAGTCATGTGTACAGGCATACACGAAGGAGCAGGTTAACATATATGTGTCTGTTTATTATGTAATTGTGATTATGTGTGTGTATGTATCTGTATATGTGTGCGTGAATACATACATACAGACACATATATATATATTATGCATATATATGTGTGTATGTATATGTATGTGTGTTATATATATTATATATATATATATATATATGAATATATATATGTATAAGTATAGATATATAATTATATTATATTATATATACATATATATATATATTATATATATATATATGTGTGTATATATATATATATATATTATATATTAGAAATCTATGCGTACACACGCACACATATAAATGTATGTGTGCGTATACATGCATATATGCACACGCAAATCTATATATGTTATATATATATATATATATATATAATATATATATATACGTATCATGTCTTTGTTTCTCTCTCTCTCTCTCTCCCGCTTTCCCTCTTTCTTTCTCCATCTGCCACCAAGTAAACTTCAGCGAAGGAGAGATTAGCAATTATAATTGTCAAATTTCAGATCTCTTGGAAATGGTGAAAAAAAGACAAAAAACAAACAAAGCAAAAACAAAAAAAAAACAAAACAAAAAAGAAAACGGAGACAACAAAAGAATTATTAAAACAATAACAAACTAGAAAATAACGGCAAGAAAACAAAACACACATTACTTACCAAAAAGAAAGAACGAACGATAAAGTGGAAAAGCAATAATGAAAAAAACACAAAAAAAAAAACAACAAGGAAATGAAAGAAATGAAGGAAGAAGGAAATGCTTATTTAATGCAAAACATGAAGAAATGATATCTATTTTCTTGTATATACACGTAAGGTCAACTTGCCATTGATTCTTAGAACAGTTTTTTTTTTCTTCTGCTTCTGCATAGTTTTAGTAAATATTTTAACGCAAGCCAAGCTTATACATACAGTCCCATGCTACCATAAGCCGTGCAAAGTCTTCCACAAGAAACCCTGCCTTAAATACTTTTGCAGTATTTCATGTACAAGACTTTTGTTTCTCAGCAGATACAATATCACAGTCTGACCTTGGAGATGATGTGTATATATACATTTATTTCTCTAATATTTTGTCTTGGCGATGTTCTTATCTGACTTTTTTTCTTCTTTAAATGCCGAGTTCCTACACGTTGGTTATTGGCATCTAATGTCAATGATGTCAGCTCTATGACAAGAGACTTGAGTGAAAATATGCTTGGTTTTATCTCATGATATAATTACATTTGTGTGTGTATTTGTCCGCACGCGAGCGTGTATGTATTCGTTTGTGTGTATGTGTCTGTATACACACATGTATATATATACATATATGAATATATATATATATATATATATATATATATATATTCATATATAATATATATATACATATATGGATATATATATTTGTCGTGTGTATATATTTGTCCGCACGCGAGCGTGTATGTATTCGTTTGTGTGTTGTGTCTGTATACACACATGTATATATATACATATATGAATATATATATATTATATATATATAATATATTATATATATATATTAAGTATCAGTCTTTGTTTCTCTCTCTCTCTCTCTCCCGCTTTCCCTCTTTCTTTCTCCATCTGCCACCAAGTAAACTTCAGCGAAGGAGAGATTAGCAATTATAATTGTCAAATTCAGATCTCTTGGAATGGTGAAAAAAAGACAAAAAAAACAACAAAGCAAAAACAAAAAAAAAACAAAACAAAAAAGAAAACGGAGACAACAAAAGAATTATTAAAACAATAACAAAACTAGAAATAACGCAAGAAAACAAAACACACATTACTTACCAAAAAGAAAGACCGAACGATAAAGTGAAAAAGCAAAATATGAAAAAAAACAAAAAAAAAAAACAACAAGGAAATGAAAGAAATGAAGGAAGAAGGAAATGCTTATTTAATGCAAAACATGAAGAAATGATATCTATTTTCTTGTATATACACGTAAGGTCAACTTGCCATTGATTCTTAGAACAGTTTTTTTTTCCTTCTGCTTCTGCATAGTTTTAGTAAATATTTTAACGCAAGCCAAGCCTTAATACAGCGTCCCATGCTACCATAAGCCGTGCAAAGTCTTCCACAAGAAACCCTGCCTTAAATACTTTTGCAGTATTTCATGTACAAGACTTTTGTTTCTCAGCAGATACAATATCACAGTCTGACCTTGGAGATGATGTGTTTATATATACATTATTTCTCTAATATTTTGTCTTGGCGATGTTCTTATCTGACTTTTTTTCTTCTTTAACAATGCCGAGTTCCTACACGTTGGTTATTGGCATCTAATGTCAATGATGTCAGCTCTATGACAAGAGACTTGAGTGAAAATATGCTTGGTTTTATCTAATGATATAATTACATTTGTGTGTGTATTTGTCCGCACGCGAGCGTGTATGTATTCGTTTGTGTGTATGTGTCTGTATACACACATGTATATATATACATATATGAATATATATATATATATATATATATATATATATATTCATATATAATATATATATACATATATGGATATATATATTTGTCGTGTGTATATATTTGTCCGCACGCGAGCGTGTATGTATTCGTTTGTGTGTTGTGTCTGTATACACACATGTATATATATACATATATGAATATATATATATTATATATATATAATATAATATTCATATATAATATATATATACCATATATATTATATATAATATATAATGAGAGTGGTATCTTTCTCTTGTTAACAATTAACGCGGAAAAATAGATAATAGTTACCAGGGTAGAAAAGATCACTCAAGAGTTGTAACTCCTTATTTTTAAAAATAGAAACTTCGGGTTTACGTGGAATTTTTTATATAATATATATATGAATATGTATATATATATATATATATATATATATATATATATATATACATATACGACAGGTTTGTTTCTGTTTCCACCTAAAAATCCGCCTCACAGCTTTACTTGCCCCGAGGCCCCATGGAGGGGATATGAACCGGATCTATGTGGCTGTGAAGCAAGTTTCTTGTTACACAGCCACATAGGAGGTCTGATAAATAAGTATCTGGACTGTTGCAATAGTAACGAAGCTGAAGCACGCGGAGTAAAGCCCATTGGCAAAGGCTGACCTTGCACTCTGATGTGCATGCACACTAAGTTTTAACGTACTAGCTCACTTCCGCTGTGAACAGCAGTGCTTGGAAGGAAGGTGTGTACCGTGTAATCGTCGCATTGACCATGACTGAGAAAGTTGTCATGGCGAGGAAATGGAGAGGACTGTATGAATCGCATACAAGCGTGCATGTCGTTCAGACGTTTCCAAGACGTCGATATTGACGAACATTTTGGGAGACTCGCAACCAACATAACTGAGAAAGACATCGCAGATGTGCGAACACGTTTGAGGGAAAATCGTCGAATTACCATCCGTGAGTTATCAGAGGATGTGCAGATTAGTTATGGCTCTGTTCTGCCTATTATCACTGATGATTTGGGTATGAGACGCGTGTCTGGCAAGTTTGTGCTAAAACTGCTTTCAGCTGACCAAGAAGACACTTGGGCTTCAGTTGCACAGGGTCTCCTGATTATGTCTGGAACGAAGAAAACTTCTTGGAAACTTTGCGTATGCCTCTGAGCAGGTATCGCCAAGCTTTTGGCAACATTTGATGCAGATTCTCTGCACAACTTTCTCTGTCCTGGTCAATGTGACGATCATACGCTACACACCTTCATTCCAAACACTGCTGTAAACAGTGGAAGTCAGCTAGAATACTAAAAGGTCAATCTGTGCTGAAGAGCTTTACTTTGTGCGCAATAGCTTCGTTACTGTGGCAACTGTCCGGATAGTTATTGATCAGACCATGTATATATTTAGAAAATTTTGCAAAAAAAAAATAATAATAAGAAAGAAATGATAATCACAATATTTAAAATGTTATTAATTCTAAAATGGAGGCGCAATGGCCCAGTGGTTAGGGCAGCGGACTCGCGGTCGTAGGATCGCGGTTTCGATTCCCAGACCAGGCGTTGTGAGTGTCTATTGAGCTAAAACACCTAAAGCTCTCACTCTTACTTCCTGTTTCTGTTGTACCTGTATTTCAAAGGGCCGGCCTTGTCACTCTCTGTGTCACGCTCAATATCCCCGAGAACTACGTTAAGGGTGCACGTGTCTGTGGAGTGCTCAGCCACTTACACGTTAATTTCACGAGCAGGCTGTTCCGTTGATTCCGATCAACCGGAACCCTCGTCGTCGTAGCCGACGGAGTGCTTCCATCCATCCAATTCTAAAATGTTTAAGTAAAACAGATAGACATAATCACTTTGGAATGAATTTTGGGTAACCGCTTTTTGTCTATTCGGTTTTTTCTTCAATATTTTAAACGCACGAAGGTGGTGTGCTAGCAGAATCATTAGTAGGCCTGGTAAAATACTTAACGACATTTCGTCAGTTTCTGCGTTCTGGATTCAAATGGCGCACGGGGTCGACTTTGCCTTTCATCTTCTTTGACTCGATAAAATAAGTACCAGTTGAGCACTGGACTCGATGTAATCGACTTACCTCCTCCCTCGAAATTGCTGGCCAGGTGCCAACTTTTGAAACCAATATTTCCAACACACGTAGAAATATGTCGATGAACACAAGTATATAATGAATAACATGAAGAAATGTAGTTTTTATTTATTCATTTGATTTGGAATTTTCTCACTTCAACTATAATTCTTTTCGATCTTCGTTGAATACGTTCTGTCCAAAGTAATTAAGTGTTTATTAATTACTAGCAGTATCGCCCGGCGTTGCTCGGGTTTGTAAGGGAAATAACTATAAAGCCAAAAAAAATAGCCAAAAAATGCATTAAAAATGGAAAAAGTATGATGGTAAATTGTTTTTAAATCGTTGACTAATCGTAGACATATTTAGAGAGTTACTTCCCTTATATAATATCGAAAAAATGCATTAAAATGGAAAAAAATGATGGTAAATTTTTTTTTAAAATCGTAGACTCATCGTAGACGCGCGCTAATACCCAGAAGGGCTCGATATGTATCACAACTATAAGATACCCGGTTTTGGTTAAACTGCACCGCAAAATGTGGGAGTAGTTAGGAATCTAAATCGTAGGAGACAGACACACAACTTGACTTTTATATATAAAGATAACATGAAGAAATGTAGTTTTTATATATTCATTTGATTTGGAATTTTCTCATTTCAACTATAATTCTTTTCGATCTTCGTTGAATACGTTCTGTCCGAAGTAACTAAGTGTTTATTAATTATATTATTTAGATTACATCTTGTACCTTTGACTTGTTTCAGTCATCTGGCTGCGTCTATGCTGGGGCACAACTTTGAATGGTTTTAGTCGAACAAATCGACAGTTCTAGCATTCTATTTAAAGTCTGGTACTTATTCCATCGGTCGCTTTTACTGAAGTTACGGGGACGTAAACACACCTACACTGACTGCCATACGGTAGTGAGAGACAGACAGAGGCACAAACACACACACATACACACACACGCACACACACACACAGCCGACGACTAGCAATACGCTTCAAACTCAGAATACCAAAGACTTTGAATCAGACTGTCTGATCCATATATATATATATTAGCCACATTAGGCTGGCTAATAACCTTTACTGTTTTATATATACACATATATATATATATAATATATATATAATATATATATATATATATATATATATTATATATATATATATATATATATATAATATATATATATATATGCCATGATAGATCGTTAGCTCCTACACGCATTTTTTTCTCTCCTTGTTTCTCTCCTTGTTTTTTTCTGTGTATCTTTCTGTCGAAGAGCGTAGGCTCGAAACGTAAAACACTTTTTCTATTTCTATTCCAAAGGATTCCACAGTTCTAGCATCCATTGCCCTCAAGTGGCACTTTTTGTATTGACTCGAAAGAAAAAAAGAATGCAAGGTAGAATTGACTTACGTGGGATTTGAACTCAGAGTGCAGAAAGCTGGAAAAAAATAAAATATTGTGAGGCGTTCTCACTGACGCTAGACAAACAGACAGACAGATAGACAGATAGACAGACTGACAGACAGACAGACAGACAGATAGATAGATAGATAGATAGATAGATAGATAGATAGACAGATAGATAGATAGATAGCTGTACATACATATACACATTTAAAACATTTTAAATACACAGATACAATGAATAGTGAATAAAGCACTCAATGTGTGCCTAAAGTAAGCTAGTAACGTGTGTGTATGTGTGTGTGCGTATGTATATATACATACATACACACACACCGTATACATTGTGTGTGTGTGTTTACGCATGACGGCGTGTTTTCCTGCACGCATAAATATTGTCATTGGAGAAAATGCTGTTGTCTTATTTAGAGAGTTATGAAGTGCAAGCCCTTTGTGTGGCTGGGTTCTCTGCACTGGGTGTATGCATTAAATAAACACCATCATTCAACTATCACTCTCATCTCCGATGGAATCGTTGCCATAATTACTGTAATTATCCTAATTATTTGTTACATTTGTATTGCTACCTCTAAATTATTCAGGCTGTATCCATTATCTTGCCACTTTCATTAAGGAATGCCTCAATATATATATGTCTATTACAGAGAGTGTAGATCGTGTAATTTCGTAGAAACAGCTCTATTTCGTTCGTTCACTCTCATCTTTCTTTCCTAGCTTCGATATTTATCCTCCATGTTGTTATTGCTCTTATTTTTGTTATTTTGTAGCCATAGGTTATCTCTGAAAGTCAGCACTTTTATTAGGATTTGCTAGAGCGTGGAAGAAAGTGCTTTGCGTTATTTAGTCGCGGATATTTCTGTTCTGAATAGAAATTCCAATGAGTTGAATGTATATTACGTTCTTCTGAGAATCCTGAACGACCCCACGCCACTTTTTTACTTTAAGGACTGGTTTTGATGTAAAGCAAAGACCGATTGTACCATAACTTGTAACGGTCGCAGTGCGTGGAGCATTGACACCTAGCTATTATTACATTTGAAGGGTAAAGTAATAGGACACTGTCTCAGAAACACACACACAACATGCATCATACAACTACACACAAATTAACGTACACACATGCTCATTAATCATATAATTAAGGGGTTGGTAGAACAAGTCCATCATCATTCATGCTACAGATCAATAGAAGAAATGGAAGAATGAGGAGGGGATGAAGAAGAGGAGGGAGGGAGGAGGAGGAGGAGGAGGAAGGAAGAAGAAGAAGAAGAAGAAGAAAGAAGAAGAAGAAGAAGAAGAAGAAGAAGAAGAAGAAGAAGAAGAAGAAGTGATGGAGCTAACCTCATTAAAACCGTTCTATATTTAAGAGATGAGGAATTATGTGCATTAGTTACATTATTTACATTTGACGGATATTTGTCCTCATCTTGTTAACACAACGTTTCGGCTGATATATCCTCCAGCATTCATCAGGTGTCTTGAGGAAATTTCGAACCTGGATTCTAATTCCTAAGGTATTTTTCGATGTTATTATTATTATTATTATTATTATTATTATTATTATTATTATTATTATTATTATTATTATTATTATTTTTCAGGTCACTACTTGGAATCGAACTCGGAATCTTGGGGTTAGTAGCCCGCGCTCTGAACCACTATGAGCATATGGTGTAGTGGTTAAGAGTGTGGGCTACTAACCCCAAGATTCCGAGTTCGATTCCAAGAACTGACCTGAATAATAATAATAATAATAATAATAATAATAATAATAATAATAATAATAATAATGATACATTCTCAACACAAAAAAAATATCAGAAATAGAAATAGAACACCTAAAAGAAATCATACACCAGGAAAATGTAGATAGAAGCCACACAACAATGCCCAATAATATAAACACTGAAACTGTAAAACACGAAGACAAACGCAACATTCCCAACAAACACGATGTAAACAACGAAGGGAGCCTAATGATTATGATAATATAAAAAATAAAATAATCAAAGAAAGAACTGAAAACCACAGAGCTCACAATGGACCACCGACCATACCTCCCAAGAATCAAAATAAACAAAATAACAACACATATTATAAACAGCATAAACCTAGCCGTCACTGAACTGATAGCCACTGAATCAAAAAAAAGTGATATCACTGAGCTAAATAACTAATATACGCAGCAGCCACTGCAGCCAAAAAGAAGCTGGATACTCACCCAAACCCGCCCAAACAGGAGTACCACCACCCAAAAACAAACCCTGTGGATAAATAACATCCAAAGCAAAATTTTAAAAAATAGAAAAGACCTGTCGATTCTTAATGAAATCAGCAAAGAATCAACGCTACTGAGCAACAAAAAGAGAACAAAAATACTCCGCAAATAACATCACAGAAAAAGATTGCCTGAAATAAAAGAAAAGCTTGAAGCAAGATATCCTTGCCAAAGCACAAAGGATCCGCCGGTACAAGAGAACGCCAACGCTTCTTTGAAGAAAACAAAAAGTTCAACTCCAACCCAAAAAGTTCTACCAAGAACTGGGCAAAAATAAAATAGAAGTCACTGCAGCACCAACGGCAGAAGAATTGGAAGAATTCTGGGGAGAAATATGGTCGGCGAACGAACCACCAAAGAAAAGGAGTATCAAAATAAAAATCGGGCATCTGAACAAATTTGGACCCCCATAACAACTGAAGAGGTCACCCAGGCACTGCAAAGACTAAGCAACTGGAAGGCACCTGGGCATGACAAGATCCCCAACTTCTGGTTGAAATATCTAACAGGAATGCACAAAAAGCTGGCTGAAAACTTTAACAACGTACTAGCAGAGCCAGAGACAATGCCTGAATGGCTCACGGAAAACCATCTTAATTCCCAAATCAAATGAAACAGAAAAACCAGAAAACTACAGACCAATAACCTGCCTCCCTACTATGTTCAAGGCATTTACTGCAGTGATATCACAAAGGCTGAACAAGCACCTGGACGAAACAAACTGTTCCCAGAAGAGCAGAAAGGATGCCGCAAAGCTCATATGCTGTAAAGATCAACTAATGATTAATAAAGCCGTAACTGAAGACAGCCACAGAAAGAAGAAAGGCCTCAGTATGGCCTGGATTGACTACAAAAAGGCGTTTGATAGCATCCCCCACACATGGATCCTCGAAACTCTAGCCATTAACAAAGTAGCACCAACAATCATAAAATTCATAGAGCACTCTATGAATAAATGGCAAACAGTCCTACACCTCCAAACAAAAGAGGGACTCATGAAAACCAAAGACATCCCCATTAGAAGAGAATATTCCAGGGAGATACGCTCTCTCCACTCCTTTTCTGCTTGGCACTGTCACCTCTATCTGATATGCTAAATAGAACTGGATGCGGATATAAATGTTACGGCACAAAACGATCAGCCACCTTTTATATATGGATGACCTAAAACTATACGCTGCAAATGACAAACAGCTGGAAACACTATTAAAGACAGTTCATGGATTTACCAAAGAAATAGATATGAAATTTGGATTAGAAAAATGCGCCAAAGTAACCATGAAAAGAGGAAAACTAGTTAGAGTAACAACATCACACTAGATGAAGCAATGAAATAAAAGAATTAGACCAAAGCCAACAACACAAATACTTAGGAATCCATGAACTAGATAAGACACAACACACACAAATGAAAGAGAAAATAAAAAAAGAATATTATAGACGAGTTAGATCAATACTAACACAGAGCTCAATGCTAAAAACAAGATAATAGGTATCAACACTTTAGCTGTCCCAGTTATAAGTTACAGCTACAATATCCTTAACTGGACACGAAATGAACTGACCAAAATAGACAGGAAAACAAGAAAAATAATGACAGGATCCAGGATGCATCACCCAAAATCTGACATAGAAGACTATATATACAACGTATAGAAGGTGGTAGAGGCCTTATACAGCTGGAAAACTACTATAAAATAACCACCATAGGACTGCAAAAATATCTACTTCAGAAGGAAGGAAAACTGATCCAGATAGCGGCAAAACACGAGCAAAACAAAAAAAATGTTCTCAGTATTTAAGGAAGCTGACAAATACAAACAAGAAATCATACCACCTAATAAACATGAAGAAGAAGAAGAAGAAGATGAAGAAACAACAAAAGCTATAAAAAAATGAAATCCAAACTAAAAATAGAACAGCAACGAACCATGATAAAACGATGGCAAGAAAAGCCCCTTCATGTAAATACTGGACTAAACTAAACGCAAAAGAAATAGACAAAGAAAAATCCCAGCAATGGTTGAGAAGCTCAGGACTCAAAGCAGAAACAGAGGGATTTTTAATTGCAGCACAAGACCAAAGCCTCCCCACCAGAAATTACCAAAAACATGTAATGAAAAGAAATATTACAAGTAACTGCAGAATATGTGGAGATGGACAAGAAACAATAAATCATATATCTCTAGCTGCCCAGTCCTGGCTAAGGAGGAATATATTCAGACATGCGGAGTTGGAACTTACATACATTGGAAACTATGCCAACATTATGGAATAACAACAGAAAAAAGTTGGTATAGGCACACACCAGAAAAGGTCACAGAAAACGAGAAAGCAACCATACTCTGGGATATGCCGATACACACAGATAGAGAAATAAGGCCAACAGACCAGATATAGTTTTCAGAGACCATGAAGAAAAAAATGCTTTCTAATTGATGTATCAGTACCGGCAGATGACAACGTGTCTCTAAAAGAAATGGAGAAACTCTCAAAATACAAAGACCTGGAAATAGAGGTAACTAGAATGTGGAATCTGAAAACAGAAACAATTCCTATCATAGTAGGTGCATTAGGCATGATAAAAAAAAATATTCAGACAAATACATAACAAAAACACCAGGACTTACAAACACATATAACATACAGAAAATTGCACTACTAGGCACTGCACACATCCTACGCAGAGCACTTTCCATACAATAACCATCAGAGCATCACAACAAATCACAGCACATACCCAAGGCACACAAAGCTGCGCTCGGTAGTGAAGTGAAAGCACGCTATAAAAATAAAAATAAAACTACTGAATGATAATAATAATAATTATAATAACAACAACATCGAAAAATACCTTAAGAATGAGAACCCACGTTCGAAATTTCCCCCAAGACACCTGATGAAGCCTGGAGGGTATATCAGCCGAAACGTTGTGTTAACAACAAACAAGACGAGGGACAAATATCCGTCAAATGTAACTAATGTAATTAATTTAAATAATGCTCATTAAAACCGTTCTTCATTAAAACCGTTCTTCATTAAAACCGTTCTTCATTAAAACCGTTCTTCTTCTTCTTCTTCTTCTCTTCTTCTTCTTCTTCTTCTTCTTCTTCTTCTTCTTCTTCTTCTTCTTCTTCTTCTTCTTCTTCTTCTTCTTCTTCTTCTTCAATAAAGTGACAGTCCCGCCTTACTTTCACAGGTCATACAGGTCATACGTTATCGAAAACATCTTGAAATTCTGAAGGACAAAAGGATAGTACATAAGAAAAATAAAGTTACTATTTGTAGCAGGTTATTCAATCACACAGAATCTCTCATCAGCTCGTCCATATACAGTCTTCGCAATTTTATATATACGAATAAAGTTAAAATCTAAGGGTCAAGGTGTAGGAAAGTAGTAAGCTTCGAGCAATCCGAAGAAAGTATTAAAAAGAAAACAACTTTCAGGTACAATAGTGGTTTATTAACGTAGAAGGTTGTAAATTTTTCCTATATCGAAGCTCAATAAGCTGAAAAAGTTATATTATAGTTCATGGTTAGCAAGTAGGATTGTTATGTATGCAAATAAAATTTCATATTTAGGGAATAGAATGGATAGAATCCAGCTAGCAGAACTCGAAAGCAGTAATTGTTCAAATGAGGAGTACTCAGCTAGCTATTTACCAGGCCGAAGATGGAAGGAAGCACTCCGTCGGTTCCGATGACGAGGGTTCCGGTTGATCCGATCAACGGAACAGCCTGCTCGTGAAATTAACGTGTAAGTGGCCGAGCACTCCACAGACACGTGTACCCTTAACGTAGTTCTCAGGGATATTCAGCGTGACACAGAGAGTGACAAGGCCGGCCCCTTGAAATACAGGTACAACAGAAACAGGAAGAAAGAGTGAGAGAAAGTTGTGGTGAAAGAGTACAGCAGGGATCACCACCATCCCCTGCCGGAGCCTCGTGGAGCTTTTTAGGTGTTTTCGCTCAATAAACACTCACATTGCCCGGTCTGGGAATCGAAACGGCGATCCTACGACCGCGAGTCCGCTGCCCTAACCACTGGGCCATTGCGCCTCCACTATCAGGCCGAAGATACCTTAGTCAAACGCAATAAGCAAGGTAGCTTGTTAGAACGTCTCTATAAGAAATGAAAGAAGTTTAGCGACACATCAATATGACTGTTCCGCAAGAACCGATGTTGCTACCCTTTTAATCCCAGCGGGACACTCCTCCAGCTGGTTATCGATGCAGTCTATACCAGATATATATTGCGTGCAGGGAAGCGAACTCCTACCATCTAGCCCATTCTCAGAGTTAGACACCCGTCCGCATGAGATAGTAATTTGCTCCAGCTCGCAATATATAGAAAAATAAGTGACAATTAGTCACTGATCTTGCAATAAGCAAAATAAGCTAGTTAGAAAATCTCAATAGAGTTGGAAGTAGTTGTTATACTGAGAAGTAATGTTTATAACCACATCAATGCGGTTGCTCCGTAGGAACCGACGTTACTGTCGTTTGTAACCCCGGGAGGAACGTCCTCTAGCTGGTTATCAATGATATATATTACAAGCAGTGGAGCGAACTCCTATTACCTTCCTATGTGGAATACACTTTCCCAAGGTGCCATGCAGAGGGAATGAAGCCAAATCCACATGTTTGGGAAGCAATCTTACTACACAAGCACTCATGTTTATCAAATCAGACACACACATTTACACATAAACACACTCATATATACACGGTGTCCATAAATCATCTTTACAACTTCAACAGTTCATCGTTTAGATGTGTTGCGTGCAACTAATAGAGCTCTCGTTGAGGTGTTGCAATGTTTTAATTAAACGTTATTTGTTTGCGTTTGTTTTCCCATAAACTTTACTGAGTTATCCTTTCCTGCCACCGAGACAAAAACACTTTTTTAACAAAATTCTAGGATAAAGAAGTGATTCTCTCCCCTAAAGTACAAACATTCTCTCTCTCTCTCTCTCTCTCACACTACCATAATACCACGTCTAGCAAGCGACAAACACGTGAATACAAAACGATGTCTGCGTTCCTATCCACTGGAACAGTTGGCCTGAGAGACAAGGTAAGATGAAAATATAGAAGGGTATAACCCGAATTCATTTTGAAGGATGAAGCGAAAGAAAAGCAAGCCACGAAGATCAGAATTTGAAACCAATAAAGACAACCATAGAGACTGTGTTTCTATTACAGAAACATATACATGTGGCTACACGGAAGGCCGTAATGCAGGGCGATTACTCTAGGCAAAAATATACGGAGAGAAGCAACATTATAAACTACACATGAAAAGAATGCTTTCTCTCTCAGCATCTCCCAATCAGACTTTAGATGGACTAATTTAAAGATAAAACAAAAACGAGAAACGTAAATTTGATATCTTGAAAAAAAAAAAACGAAATAAGTTCACTACCCGAATATTCTGGTAACAATAGGGAACCATATAATACAAATTGGAGGCGCTTTCTTTTATTTTCTTTGACCAAGAGAAACACAAACAACAACTTTCTAATTTAAAAACTACAAAAAAGAAAATTGATTCGCTCCCCCGAAGTACATAGATTATATTTCTGTTCGTCTCTCTCTCTCTCTCTCACTGCCATAATATCAAATCCAGCAAGCAACAAATATATATATATATATATATATATATATATGTATGTATGTATGTATGTATAAGGGTGAAAAGAAACACACGAGTTGATATATATGAAAAAACAAGTCAAGATAGAAAATGCTAAAATAATTTTATAAAGAACATTTGAGTACCGGTTTCGGTCATTTTGAGACCTTTTCAACTGTAACGATTAAATAATTAAATTTAGAAAAAACGACCTCGAACACACAAGTGCAAACAAGGGAGACAGCGAAAGGCAGAATGCCACTTATATTTGAACACTATACAAATATTCCTTTAAAAAAACTTTTCTTTTAATTTTTCTAAATTTAATTATTTAATCGTTACAGTTGAAAAGGTCTCAAAATGACCGAAACCGGTACTGAAATGTTCTTTATAAAATTATTTTAGCATTTTCTATCTTGACTTGTTTTTTCATATATACATATATATATATATATATATATATATATATATATATATATATATATATATTATATATATATATATATATATATATATAATATATTATGTGAAATAGAAAGATGAATAATCTTGTAGTAGATTAATCAAAAGTTTAACCGATACCTTAGTAGCAAAAATCACAGCAGTGAACAGCACGGTTGGAGGTACAAACATCTGGCGTTGCAACCGTGCGTTGGTGCGGATAATTGAAATTAAAACATTATTGGTGAATTGAAGAAATGGAGCTGAACGCAGATTGAACAGAAATCGTTTTATTTCATTCTACATTCTGAAATAGATTTTAAGATATCTACAATTAACCACTGCAAGGGAAATTACTCCTGTAAGACAAACGGGGCTTGTTTTTTCACAGCGGGGGGTTTCCTTGTCAAGGTAGGCTTAGATGAACACACACACACACACATAAAAATAAAAATATATATATATAATTTCTTTATTTTTTTCTTTCTTGCCACCCCACGGTTATCACGGCAGTAGCCACTGACAGCCGAACGATCAAACGCACACGTACACAAAAAATGTTTTCTACCCCTACGCCAACGCACACACACATATATAGAACAGTATACACACACACACGTCTCTAAGTAGATTTTTTCTCGCCCCTTATAAAACATCCAATATTCTTTAAATAGTCAGAACTTTATTCTCGGTCACAAAGAACATCTATACACCCTAACCCACATGTTTGACCGATGCCTGACCTGTTGAATTCTTCAGCCACCGGTCCTCAACATACACTGATAAACAGTTTCGCCATGGGCTCTTAGGAGCACAGTTCGATTTGTTTTTTGCTCTGCCTCTGTTCTGTTTTTGTTTTTCCAACGGATTTCCTTTTTTCTTCCTGAAGAGAAAGACACAATATGGTCCCATTATTCAATCGGATTTTGGTAATTTGTGCCTTTCGAAACACGTGTAGAATGAAATAGAACGATTTCTGTTCAATCTGCGTTCAGCTCCATTTCTTCAATTCACCAATATGTTATATATATATATATATATTATAATATATATATATATATATGTGTGTGACAATACTGGGGCAATAAATCGACTTCACACAAATCAGCTTCAATAATCGGTCTTTTTGCTGAACCGCTAGTTTACAAGACAAGGACTTTCTCTCTCCCCCCACCACTCTCTCTCACACACACAAACATACACACACACAAACACACACACAAACACACATACACACACACACACATATGCAGCGGACACCCACATAGTTTTCGTCTAGTAAACTCGCTAACAAAGCGTTGGAAGGCCGGAAAATAGCGAATCTAATGTCTCCTTTTCAAAGTTTGCTGCAGTGAGATGATGAAATTTTGAATTCTATTTGTACCAGGTTGCTTCTCCCCATGCCCACCACTAGTGCCTTCGTCTATGACTCACTGTTCACGTAGGGATGTGTTGCATATCCCTTCATAAAAAAAAAACAAGAATAAAAGAAGTATAACAGGGATAGGTTCGCTGTCAGTTGCTCCCCCTTCTGCCCTTCTGCTACCAATTATCATCCTTAGCTTCGTCAACATCATCGCCGTCAAGATCGTCTGTCTTCCACATCCCTACCTCTCTTCACATCCTCCACTTCATCATCATCATCATCATCATCATCATCATCATCGCCCTTGTCTCTATCCTTCACCTATCTTCCACCTATCTCGTCCTCTCCCTCCTTATCATCATCATCAAGTAGACATACTACATCTCACTATCAAAACATGTATTGCTATTGACGTGATAATCTCGACCATTGTCATCCTACTCTTCCCCATTGATATCATCATCATAGTCTTGTTTATCATCATCTTTATCATTAACATGATGATGATGATGATGATCATCATCATCATCATCATCATCACTATCAAATCTTCTTTTCCATTCCCCCTCATCTCCATACTTCCCTCCTCCATATTCTCCCCTCTACCATCTCTTCCAGGTCCTCTCTCGCCAATCTTCTTCTACATCCACACCTCTCTCTCTCTCTCTCCTTATTATCCTCGTCGAAGTTTGCGAACAATGGCAAAAATGTCATGATAACTGAATGAAGAATATTCATATTATTTTTAAAGGTGTCATGGTTTCATACAGTACGAATTATTATTTGTGCAAAAATTGTCTCTCATTCCCCTTCGGTATTCAATGAAAATAATAATAACAAAACAACCAAAGAAAGCTATTCTCTCCCATTAAAATGTCATCTGCTTTTGGCGGGAATATAGAAACACCATTCAGAATTTTATTATGAAGGACTATTGATTTTTCTCTTGCATGTTAGAAACAGAAATGAATCCAACGCATTCAGAAACGATCAAGATTGTGGTAAAATTGACAAAATGTATTGAAATAAGATGATATGGGGAAAAAAAATCAACAATATTATTGATAGGTTAGGAAGAAGAGAAAACTTTTCTTTTGTAAGAAAAAGAAAAATATTTGAACGTGCATGCCTTTCCCATGAAGATTAACGTTATGAGTGAAGTCTATTGTTGATTTCTAGCATGAGGACAATGGCTCAAAGTTGCTGGAAGGGTACTGTAAATCGGATCGGTATCCAAACGTGACAGGTAGTTGATTTTTATCGGTTGTGGAATGATAAAAAGTAAATTTGATCTCACATGAATTTGAGCTCAGAATCTAGTGATATTGTCAATATTGAATGTTCTTTTAAATCAAATAAGGACAAGGATTTCGTATATATTCAGTACGGATCTAATACAGAGGTGATTCTCTACTTGATCGTCCAAACTGCTAGCAATGGAAGTAAAATGTATCTTACCTGAAATAAAATCCAACTATTTTAGTCAAAGAAGTCACATTAGAGTAAGTATGCGTGGTATTAAATGGGATTATCACAGCTGAAATATATTTTGAGGCCAAACGAAAGTAATAAACACAAAACAGCTACAACTATAGCATCCATAACAGCTACCCTAGCAAAAACAAAAAAGGTCAAAACATCCTCTGTTCACTTGAAATAATTCGTTATATTTTAAAGAAAGACAATGTAAAATCGTGGCATTCAATGCCTGAAAAGGCAATTTTTAACGCCGGTAAAATCTTTCCATGAGTTCTTCAGAGGAGGAAATAAAATTCCTTGATATTTTGCAAGGTTCTGTGAGTATTTGATACGAAGGTTGGAGTAATCCTTCAGACCAGAGACGGCTTCAAATATTTGCAATACAGCATGTCTTAATTACAACAAGGCCTTCTCAAGATTCAAATGGTTTCTGGTGGTGAGGAGGGTGTTAAAGTGTGAGACAGAAAAAGTCAACCAATCAAATTTCAAGTTTCAACGTTATTACAGAACTTCAGATTGTGGCCTGAACTTGTGGAAACCTACTTCGAATTGCTATTTTTATTGATTTTATATCAAGCACTTATGAACAATTGTGTCGTAGATCATACTTCTCTAAAGAATGTGTTGTTTGACATGATTGAAATGTTCCCGATGCGATCTCACACCACGGTATTTGCAATTAGTGAGCAATACCTGACGAATCAAATTACTTAGACTGAAAGACTGAACACACCACACACACACACACACACACACACACACACACACACAGACAGACACACACACAGACACACACAGACAGACAGACACACACACACATATAAAGATATTCTAGGGAAAGCAGAATTAAAATTTTACGACATATATGGTGAAAAATTTAGTTATATAATATTATATTCTTTATTATGTCCTAATATACGTTTGAATTCTACACGAAATCCTTTGATTCCATCTCATTATTTACTAAACAAAAGGAGTACAACTGTAACTGTCTATTCTACAGTTTTCCAAATGTTTCCTAGTATTAGATATTCTTAAACATATCGATATTTTAACAGGGTATCTGCCTGGATTAAAATTTGTATTCCTTCGATAAATATGTATATATATATATATATATATATATAGGAAAAAAGCAACAATAATGGATTAAAATCTCGGTACGATCGTTTCGTACGAGGACATCTTTAATAAGCTACAAAAAATGCAGTGAATACAGATGGCTCGTACTCGTCAGCCGAAAAAGTATCAGAGAATTCCCAAACATCAAAAGGGGTAGATATAAAAGAGGTTGTAGGATTAACTGCATTGAAGAAAGTTCGATTCATGGAGATCTGATGAAAGGTTTTAAACCTATAGAATTTATGCATGTCTACAACCTACAACCTCTTTTATATCTACCCCTTTTGATGTTTGGGAATTCTCTGATATTTTTTCGGCTGACGAGTACGAGCCATCTGTATTCACTGCATTTTTTGTAGCTTATTAAAGATGTCCTCGTACGAAACGATCGTACCGAGATTTTAATCCATTCTTGTTGCTTTTTTCCTATTTATAATCACCCCACTTGTCGTATGGCTAACACCATATAGATATCCGGTGCATCCTAGTTAAGGACCATATTCATGTGAATTCTTTAGAATTCACTAGAATCTCAATTACTTAACTGTATATATATATATATATATATATATTGCTTATGATATCTCATCAAAGGTGGTGACAGCGTCAATCCGAGACATTCATCCTCATTCTCATCCAGCACATTGTCTCTCAAGGGCACGGACGTGGTTGAAAGGTCGATACGGGATAGGCAAATTCTTTGGGACAGAGGGCATTGAAAGTGATCCCGAACAGCAGCTACATCAGATTGTTGACGACGCCTCCTTTCTTCGTGCATTCTTCTCAGTTCGGTTTCAAAGCCCTCTAGAGTTGTGGCCAAAAGTTTGGAACATACTTTGGTATACATGGTGTAGTAGTCCCTATTTATTAAAAGTAAGCAGTTTGGTCTAGAACTATATTTTAGATTTTGCCTACTCTATTCTTCTAGATAGTGAAACGTTGGTTAAGTATATCTCTAAGTTGCATATATTTGATTAGAATTGTACTTGGACATAGCAATTTTAATTATATAAAACATGTTCCAAACTTTGACCACGACTATACTCTAGGATCACACACGGATGTCCACGCCTTCCTATTAAAATTCAGGTATTTTAACAGATCGGGAGAGATATCGCATGGGGGACATCATTCATTATATTTTTTAAAAAATGTAATGCAAACTCGTAGCAATCAATGCTTTTTCTTCAATTTTTATCGCCGTTCGATCTTTTCTTGAGTTATTCAGAGAAAGAAATAAACGTCCATGATGAGGGATCGCTTGAGATGTTCATGGTTTGGACGATCAAGGTTTGGACGTCCATGAGGCCTACATCAAGTCTCGATCCCAATGAAGAAGACCATCTTTGGGAGTTGGTTAACCGGCATCCGAATCACATGGCCAACTTAGAGGAAGCGACGACGAAGGATGCAGGCCTCAACGCTTTAGATAGCAGCCCTCGGGAAAATCATAGTAATGGGAATTGAACGTAGGTGTTCGGGAATTGAAAAACTACACAAAATCACACGGATACCGAAGTATGTTTAAGAACTAAACAACAATATTCATAAACAATTTTTTAAAAATCTTTGTGCAATAATATTTAGAGTTGGCCAAAAGTCATTGTCTCTTAGATAAACAAATAATAATTCTTATAATATTTCAGGCTGGGAAAACAACGACTTGTTATGTCATAAATATTCACATACATACATACATACATACATACATACATACATACATACATACATACATGTATGAATACATAGACAGTTCGATAAACGGATATTTTTGTACTTGTTTTAAGTTTCTTTTTCTGAAAGACTCGATCGTGGAGTCACCTTAAAGATGTAGCAGCCAAGTTGATGCGACAGAGCATCTCGCCAAGTTTTCCATTGTTTAAAATCTTGTTTTCAAGATAGAAGAACGAGTTCGCCTGCGGCAGAGGAAAATCATAAATAAGGGCGGCTGAGAAGGGTGAGTATGGGAAGGTTGACTGCTGAACTTCTTTTTTCAATGATGCACTGGGAGACCGAGCCGAAGATAGGAATTGTTAATTGAGTTAAGGCGGCGAGCTGACAGAATCGTTAACACGCCAGGTGAAATGCTTAACGGAATTTTGTCTGAGTTCAAATTCCGCCGAGGTCTACTTTGCCTTTCATGCTTACGGGGTCGATAAATTAAGTACCAGTTACGCACTGGAGTCGATGTAATCGACTTAAGCCCGTTGTCTGTCCTTGTTTGTCCCCTCTATGTTTAGTCCCTTGTGGGCAATAAAAAATAAGAAGAATTAGCACGCCGGGCGAAATACTTAGCGGTATTTCTTCTGTTGCTACGTTCTGAGTTCAAATTCCGCCGAGGTCGACTTTGCCTTTCATCCTTTCGGGGCCGATTAAATAAGTACCAGTTACGCACTGGTGTCAATGTAATCGACTTAATGCCGTTGTCTGTCCTTGTGTGTCCCCTCTATGTTTATCCCCTTATGGGCAATAAAGAAATAGGAATTGTTAATTGAATTCATCCTGCGTTGAAGGGAGGCGAAGATATAAGTTGGGGCAACTGAATCATCAGTATACTAAATCTTGTACACTGTAGTCGAGAGGATTTTTGATGTGGCTTTCAGGCAGGGAGTCTTAAAACACTCCCATTATAGCAATACCTAATGCGCAGTCCGTCTTGTTCGATGAACTATCACATAGAAAGAAGGGTTACGGCCTTCAGGTAAATAGTAAACTGTACGGGGGCAAGGATACATCTTTGTTTTACCCCAACCTAGACATGAAAGTGTTCTGAGGCTTCACCATCAAGTGTCATTCGTGTGGATGTGTGTGTGTGGTGTGTGTGTGTGTGGTGTGTGTGTGTGTGTGTGTGCGTGTGTGTGTATGTGTGTGTGTGAACTCACAGAGTGCTGTGCATACTGTGCAGAAATATTCAAAGTGGGACCCGTCAAAGGTAGAGAAGTGAAGAATAATACTATCATGACTTCCAGAATGGAATTTTCGAAGAATCCATGTGTACATGTCGCCTTCATTGTTGATATAAGGGCTCAGTTCATATTTATAATGAAGAGTATCCTCCGTTTTCTCGTTTCTGTGCAAGTTAAGCAGAACACAGCACTTTAACATGGAACGAAGTATGATGAGACGCAAATTTGACAAAATATTCTTAATATTTCTTCCATAGAACGGTAGTTTGTCCTCTACAACGTCATTGAATTTCCCAAATGAGTAACAATATTTTGAAATACTTCTTGGTTATTGTGACTCTTTAACTTAATTATCGGCAACTAATTGTGGTCCGTAAGACACTTCAACTACTTGTCTATTAATATGATAAACATGAATTGGATATCTAGTTTCAGGTGGCAGCTAAATTGGTTTTGGGAAAAACCTAAGTAAATTGTAAAGGTAGCAGCACATAGTCCTGTACGACATCGATCGCCGTATCAGATTCAACCACCAAGCTGAGTGTTATTAAATCTCAGACGTGTTTTCGACGTCTTCATATTTCACACTTGGTAGCAACTTCTAGATAAATCGATCGATTTTTTTTTTTGTTTAACTTATCAGGAAAGAATGAAAATGTCATCTTTAGAACCGACTAGCTAGGCTGAAAATCTCATCAAAGTTGTGGCTGATATAACGAAAGCAAATATACAAACAGAAAAGAAAATGGAAGAAAAACACACACAAACAGACACATACACAATGTTTGTGCATATATATATATTATATATATATATATAGCAATTAAGGACAACTACTTAATAAGGAAAACTTAACAAGAAATTGTCAGGTAGATAGCGTAAAAACCTCATAAGAGAAAAAATTTCGAAAATAATTATTTCTTATTGAACATATTAATTTATATATAGAGGGCATTATACATACATGCCAGGAGACATTCTACATACACGCCATACGCTAAGAGGGCAATCAGTCATCTTCTACCAAAAATTACTAATCCTACCGAATGCAATTTTTCAAAGAAAGACATTTAAAAATATATAGACCTGTATCACAGTGATTTCATACTTACGTAATCATCAGCAGGCCTGAATATACTATAATAACAACGACCCTGCTTCGCTTAAGCCGAGCTAACTGATCAACATCAACGAAGCACATGGGTGAATTTATATACTATATATCCGGATGAATGGCAAACTTTTACGAATTGCATTTCGGGAGAGGAAAATTTTTTTTCGGAATAAAAATTTAGCAATTAAGGACAACTACTTAATAAGAAAAACTTAACAAGAATTGTCAGGTAGATAGCGTAAAAACCTCATAAGAAAAAAATTTCGAAAATAATTATTTCTTATTGAACATATTAATTTATATATAGAGGGCATTATACTACATGCCAGGAGACATTCTACATACACGCCATACGCTAAGAGGTACAATCAGCAGTCTTTCTACCAAAAATATTACTAATCCTACCGAATGCAATTTTTCAAAGAAAGACATTTAAAAATATATAGACCTGTATCACAGTGTTTTTATACTTACGTAATCATCAGAGCAGCCTGCTACCTAAAATATAACACAACGATAGACACCTGCTTCGCTAAAACGATCATCAAGCCGATCAACATAACTAAACACACGCTCGAAGCGATCATGATCAACTTATATATACTATATCCGGATGAATGGCAAACTTTTACGAATTGCATTTCGGGAGAGGAAAAGTTTTTTCGGAATAAAAATTTAGCAATTAAGGACAACTACTTAATAAGGAAAACTTAACAAGAATTGTCAGGTAGATAGCGTAAAAACCTCATAAGAGAAAAAATTCGAAATAATTATTTTTCTTATTGATATAATTTATATATAGAGGGCATTATACATACATGCCAGGAGACATTCTACATACACGCCATACGCTAAGAGGGACAATCAGTCATTTCTACCAAAAATTACTAATCCTAATCCTACCGAATGCAATTTTTCAAAGAAAGACATTTAAAAATATATAGACCTGTATCACAGTGATTTCATTTACGTAATCATCAGCAGGCCTGAATATATAAATAAACAACGACCCTGCTTCGCTTAAGCCGATCAGCTAACTGATCAACATCAACGAAGCACATGGGTGAATTTATATATACTATATCCGGATGAATGGCAAACTTTTACGAATTGCATTTCGGGAGAGGAAAAGTTTTTTCGGAATAAAATTTAGCAATTAAGGACAACTACTTAATAAGGAAAACTTAACAAGAAATTGTCAGGTAGATAGCGTAAAAACCTCATAAGACAAAAAATTTCGAAAATAATTATTTCTTATTGAACATATTATTTATATATAGAGGGCATTATACATACATGCCAGGAGACATTCTACATACACGCCATACGCTAAGAGGAAGAGGGACAATCAGTCATTTCTACCAAAAATATTACTAATCCTACCGAATGCAATTTTTCAAAGAAAGACATTTAAAAATATATAGACCTGTATCACAGTGATTTCATACTTACGTAATCATCAGCAGGCCTGAATATACTATAAATAAACAACGACCCTGCTTCGCTTAAGCCGATCAGCTAACTGATCAACATCAACGAAGCACATGGGTGAATTTATATATACTATATCCGGATGAATGGCAAACTTTTACGAATTGCATTTCGGGAGAGGAAAAGTTTTTTCGGAATAAAAATTTAGCAATTAAGGACAACTACTTAATAAGGAAAACTTAACAGAATTGTCAGGTAGATAGCGTAAAAACCTCATAAGAGAAAAATTTCGAAAATAATTATTTCTTATTGAACATATTAATTTATATATAGAGGGCATTATATACATGCCAGGAGACATTCTACATACACGCCATACGCTAAGAGGGACAATCAGTCATTTCTACCAAAAATATTACTAATCTACCGAATGCAATTTTTCAAAGAAAGACATTTAAAAATATATAGACCTGTATCACAGTGATTTCATACTTACGTAATCATCAGCAGGCCTGAATATACTATAAATAAACAACGACCCTGCTTCGCTTAAGCCATCAGCTAACTGATCAACAAACGAAGCACATGGTGAATTATATATACTATATCCGGATGAATGGCAAACTTTTACGATTGCATTTCGGAGAGGAAAAGTTTTTTCGGAATAAAAATTTAGCAATTAAGGACAACTACTTAATAAGGAAAACTTAACAAGACAAATTGTCAGGTAGATAGCGTAAAAACCTCATAAGAGAAAAAATTTCGAAAATAATTATTTCTTATTGAACATATTAATTTATATATAGAGGGCATTATACATACATGCCAGGAGACATTCTACATACATGATGATTACGTAAGTATGAAATCACTGTGATACAGGTCTATATATTTTAAATGTCTTTCTTTGAAAAATTGCATTCGGTAGGATTAGTAATATTTTTGGTAGAAATGACTGATTGTCCCTCTTAGCGTATGGCGTGTATGTAGAATGCCTCCTGGCATGTGTATAATGCCCTCTATATAAATTAATATGTTCAATAAGAAATAATTATTTTCGAAATTTTTCTCTTATGAGGTTTTTACGCTATCTACCTGACAATTTCTTGTTAAGTTTTCCTTATTAAGTAGTTGTCCTTAATTGCTAAATTTTTATTCCGAAAAAACTTTTCCTCTCCCGAAATGCAATTCGTAAAAGTTTGCCATTCATCCGGATATAGTATATATAAATTCACCCATGTGCTTCGTTGATGTTGATCAGTTAGCTGATCGGCTTAAGCGAAGCAGGGTCGTTGTTTATTTATAGTATATTCAGGCCTGCTGATGATTACGTAAGTATGAAATCACTGTGATACAGGTCTATATATTTTTAAATGTCTTTCTTTGAAAATTGCATTCGGTAGGATTAGTAATATTTTTGGTAGAAATGACTGATTGTCCCTCTTAGCGTATGGCGTGTATGTAGAATGCCTCCTGGCATGTATTATAATGCCTCTATATATAAATTAATATGTTCAATAAGAAATAATTATTTTCGAAATTTTTTCTCTTATGAGGTTTTTACGCTATCTACCTGACAATTTCTTGTTAAGTTTTCCTTATTAAGTAGTTGTCCTTAATTGCTAAATTTTTATTCCGAAAAAACTTTTCCTCTCCCGAATGCAATTCGTAAAAGTTTGCCATTCATCCGGATATAGTATATATAAATTCACCCATGTGCTTCGTTGATGTTGATCAGTTAGCTGATCGGCTTAAGCGAAGCAGGGTCGTTGTTTATTTATAGTATATTCAGGCCTGCTGATGATTACGTAAGTATGAAATCACTGTGATACAGGTCTATATATTTTTAAATGTCTTTCTTTGAAAAATTGCATTCGGTGGGATTAGTAATATTTTTGGTAGAAATGACTGATTGTCCCTCTTAGCGTATGGCGTGTATGTAGAATGCCTCCTGGCATGTATGTATAATGCCCTCTATATATAATTAATATGTTCAATAGGAAATAATTATTTTCGAAATTTTTTCTCTTATGAGGTTTTTACGCTATCTACCTGACATTTCTTGTTAAGTTTTCCTTATTAAGTAGTTGTCCTTAATTGCTAAATTTTTATTCCGAAAAAACTTTTCCTCTCCCGAAATGCAATTCGTAAAAGTTTGCCATTCATCCGGATATAGTATATATAAATTCACCCATGTGCTTCGTTGATGTTGATCAGTTAGCTGATCGGCTTAAGCGAAGCAGGTCGTTGTTTATTTATAGTATATTCAGGCCTGCTGATGATTACGTAAGTATGAAATCACTGTGATACAGGTCTATATATTTTTAAATGTCTTTCTTTGAAAAATTGCATTCGGTAGGATTAGTAATATTTTTGTAGAAATGACTGATTGTCCCTCTTAGCGTATGGCGTGTATGTAGAATGCCTCCTGGCATGTATGTATAATGCCCTCTATATATAAATTAATATGTTCAATAAGAAATAATTATTTTCGAAATTTTTTCTCTTATGAGGTTTTTACGCTATCTACCTGACAATTTCTTGTTAAGTTTTCCTTATTAAGTAGTTGTCCTTAATTGCTAAATTTTTATTCCGAAAAAAACTTTTCCTCTCCCGAAATGCAATTCGTAAAAGTTTGCCATTCATCCGGATATAGTATATATAAATTCACCCATGTGCTTCGTTGATGAGGTTGATCAGTTAGCTGATCGGCTTAAGCGAAGCAGGGTCGTTGTTTATTTATAGTATATTCAGGCCTGCTGATGATTACGTAAGTATGAAATCACTGTGATACAGGTCTATATATTTTTAAATGTCTTTCTTTGAAAAATTGCATTCGGTGGGATTAGTAATATTTTTGGTAGAAATGACTGATTGTCCCTCTTAGCGTATGGCGTGTATGTAGAATGCCTCCTGGCATGTATGTATAATGCCCTCTATATATAAATTAATATGTTCAATAAGAAATAATTATTTTCGAAATTTTTTCTCTTATGAGGTTTTTACGCTATCTACCTGACAATTTCTTGTTAAGTTTTCCTTATTAAGTAGTTGTCCTTAATTGCTAAATTTTATTCCGAAAAAACTTTTCCTCTCCCGAAATGCAATTCGTAAAAGTTTGCCATTCATCCGGATATAGTATATATAAATTCACCCATGTGCTTCGTTGATGTTGATCAGTTAGCTGATCGGCTTAAGCGAAGCAGGGTCGTTGTTTATTTATAGTATATTCAGGCCTGCTGATGATTACGTAAGTATGAAATCACTGTGATACAGGTCTATATATTTTAAATGTCTTTCTTTGAAAAATTGCATTCGGTAGGATTAGTAATATTTTTGGTAGAAATGACTGATTGTCCCTCTTAGCGTATGGCGTGTATGTAGAATGCCTCCTGGCATGTATGTATAATGCCCTCTATATATAAATTAATATGTTCAATAAGAAATAATTATTTTCGAAATTTTTTCTCTTATGAGGTTTTTACGCTATCTACCTGACAATTTCTTGTTAAGTTTTCCTTATTAAGTAGTTGTCCTTAATTGCTAAATTTTTATTCCGAAAAAACTTTTCCTCTCCCGAAATGCAATTCGTAAAAGTTTGCCATTCATCCGGATATATATATAAATTCAATTCACCCATGTGCTTCGTTGATGTTGATCAGTTAGCTGATCGGCTTAAGCGAAGCAGGGTCGTTGTTTATTTATAGTATATTCAGGCCTGCTGATGATTACGTAAGTATGAAATCACTGTGATACAGGTCTATATATTTTTAAATGTCTTTCTTTGAAAAATTGCATTCGGTAGGATTAGTAATATTTTTGGTAGAAATGACTGATTGTCCCTCTTAGCGTATGGCGTGTATTATAAATGTCTCCTGGCATGTATGTATAATGCCCTCTATATATAAATTAATATGTTCAATAAGAAATAATTATTTTCGAAATTTTTCTCTTATGAGGTTTTTACGCTATCTACCTGACAATTTCTTGTTAAGTTTTCCTTATTAAGTAGTTGTCCTTAATTGCTAAATTTTTATTCCGAAAAAACTTTTCCTCTCCCGAAATGCAATTCGTAAAAGTTTGCCATTCATCCGGATATAGTATATATAAATTCAACCCATGTGCTTCGTTGATGTTGATCAGTTAGCTGATCGGCTTAAGCGAAGCAGGGTCGTTGTTATTTATAGTATATTCAGGCCTGCTGATGATTACGTAAGTATGAAATCACTGTGATACAGGTCTATATATTTTAAATGTCTTTCTTTGAAAAATTGCATTCGGTAGGATTAGTAATATTTTGGTAGAATGACTGATTGTCCCTCTTAGCGTATGGCGTGTATGTAGAATGTCTCCTGGCATGTATGTATAATGCCCTCTATATATAAATTAATATGTTCAATAAGAAATAATTATTTTCGAAATTTTTTCTCTTATGAGGTTTTTACGCTATCTACCTGACATTTCTTGTTAAGTTTTCCTTATTAAGTAGTTGTCCTTAATTGCTAAATTTTTATTCCGAAAAACTTTTCCTCTCCCGAAATGCAATTCGTAAAAGTTTGCCATTCATCCGGATATAGTATATAAATTCACACCATGTGCTTCGTTGATGTTGATCAGTTAGCTGATCGGCTTAAGCGAAGCAGGGTCGTTGTTTATTATAGTATATTCAGGCCTGCTGATGATTACGTAAGTATGAAATCACTGTGATACAGGTCTATATATTTTTAAATGTCTTTCTTTGAAAAATTGCATTCGGTAGGATTAGTAATATTTTTGGTAGAAATGACTGATTGTCCCTCTTAGCGTATGGCGTGTATGTAGAATGTCTCCTGGCATGTATGTATAATGCCCTCTATATATAATTATATGTTCAATAAGAAATAATTATTTTCGAAATTTTTCTCTTATGAGGTTTTTACGCTATCTACCTGACAATTTCTTGTTAAGTTTTCCTTATTAAGTAGTTGTCCTTAATTGCTAAATTTTTATTCCGAAAAAACTTTTCCTCTCCCGAAATGCAATTCGTAAAAGTTTGCCATTCATCCGGATATAGTATATATAAATTCACCCATGTGCTTCGTTGATGTTGATCAGTTAGCTGATCGGCTTAAGCGAAGCAGGGTCGTTGTTTATTTATAGTATATTCAGGCCTGCTGATGATTACGTAAGTATGAAATCACTGTGATACAGGTCTATATATTTTTAAATGTCTTTCTTTGAAAAATTGCATTCGGTAGGATTAGTAATATTTTTGGTAGAAATGACTGATTGTCCCTCTTAGCGTATGGCGTGTATGTAGAATGTCTCCTGGCATGTATGTATAATGCCCTCTATATATAAATTAATATGTTCAATAAGAAATAATATTTTCGAAATTTTTTCTCTTATGAGGTTTTTAGGCTATCTACCTGACATTTCTTGTTAAGTTTTCCTTATTAAGTAGTTGTCCTTAATTGCTAAATTTTTATTCGAAAAAACTTTTCCTCTCCCGAAATGCAATTCGTAAAAGTTTGCCATTCATCCGGATATAGTATATATAATTCACCCATGTGCTTCGTTGATGTTGATCAGTTAGCTGATCGGCTTAAGCGAAGCAGGGTCGTTGTTTATTTATAGTATATTCTTGCCTGCTGATGATTACGTAAGTATGAAATCACTGTGATACAGGTCTATATATTTTTAAATGTCTTTCTTTGAAAAATTGCATTCGGTAGGATTAGTAATATTTTGGTAGAAATGACTGATTGTCCCTCTTAGCGTATTGCGTGTATGTAGAATGTCTCCTGGCATGTATGTATAATGCCCTCTATATAAATTAATATGTTCAATAAGAAATAATTATTTTCGAAATTTTTTCTCTTATGAGGTTTTTACGCTATCTACTACTGACAATTTCTTGTTAAGTTTTCCTTATTAAGTAGTTGTCCTTAATTGCTAAATTTTTATTCCGAAAAAACTTTTCCTCTCCCGAAATGCAATTCGTAAAAGTTTGCCATTCATCCGGATATAGTATATATAAATTCACCCATGTGCTTCGTTGATGTTGATCAGTTAGCTGATCGGCTTAAGCGAAGCAGGGTCGTTGTTTATTTATAGTATATTCAGGCCTGCTGATGATTACGTAAGTATGAAATCACTGTGATACAGGTCTATATATTTTTAAATGTCTTTCTTTGAAAAATTGCATTCGGTAGGATTAGTAATATTTTTGGTAGAAATGACTGATTGTCCCTCTTAGCGTATGGCGTGTATGTAGAATGTCTCCTGGCATGTATGTATAATGCCCTCTATATATAAATTAATATGTTCAATAAGAAATAATTATTTTCGAAATTTTTTCTCTTATGAGGTTTTTACGCTATCTACCTGACAATTTCTTGTTAAGTTTTCCTTATTAAGTAGTTGTCCTTAATTGCAAATTTTTATTCCGAAAAAACTTTTCCTCTCCCGAAATGCAATTCGTAAAAGTTTGCCATTCATCCGGATATAGTATATATAAATTCACCCATGTGCTTCGTTGATGTTGATCAGTTAGCTGATCGGCTTAAGCGAAGCAGGGTCGTTGTTTATTTATAGTATATTCAGGCCTGCTGATGATTACGTAAGTATGAAATCACTGTGATACGGTCTATATATTTTTAAATGTCTTTCTTTGAAAAATGGCATTCGGTAGGATTAGTAATATTTTTGGTAGAAATGACTGATTGTCCCTCTTAGCGTATGGCGTGTATGTAGAATGTCTCCTGGCATGTATGTATAATGCCCTCTATATATAAATTAATATGTTCAAAAGAAATAATTATTTTCGAAATTTTTTCTCTTATGAGGTTTTTACGCTATCTACCTGACAATTTCTTGTTAAGTTTTCCTTATTAAGTAGTTGTCCTTAATTGCTAAATTTTTATTCCGAAAAAACTTTTCCTCTCCCGAAATGCAATTCGTAAAAGTTTGCCATTCATCCGGATATAGTATATATAAATTCACCCATGTGCTTCGTTGATGTTGATCAGTTAGCTGATCGGCTTAAGCGAAGCAGGGTCGTTGTTTATTTATAGTATATTCAGGCCTGCTGATGATTACGTAAGTATGAAATCACTGTGATACAGGTCTATATATTTTTAAATGTCTTTCTTTGAAAATTGCATTCGGTAGGATTAGTAATATTTTTGGTAGAAATGACTGATTGTCCCTCTTAGCGTATGGCGTGTATGTAGAATGTCTCCTGGCATGTATGTATAATGCCCTCTATATATAAATTAATATGTTCAATAGGAATAATTATTTTCGAAATTTTTTCTCTTATGAGGTTTTTACGCTATCTACCTGACAATTTCTTGTTAAGTTTTCCTTATTAAGTAGTTGTCCTTAATTGCTAAATTTTTATTCCGAAAAAACTTTTCCTCTCCCGAAATGCAATTCGTAAAAGTTTGCCATTCATCCGGATATAGTATATATAAATCACCCATGTGCTTCGTGATGTTGATCAGTTAGCTGATCGGCTTAAGCGAAGCAGGGTCGTTGTTTATTTTAGTATATTCAGGCCTGCTGATGATTACGTAAGTATGAAATCACTGTGATACAGGTCTATATATTTTAAATGTCTTTCTTTGAAAAATTGCATTCGGTAGGATTAGTAATATTTTTGGTAGAAATGACTGATTGTCCCTCTTAGCGTATGGCGTGTATGTAGAATGTCTCCTGGCATGTATGTATAATGCCCTCTATATATAAATTAATATTCAATAAGAAATAATTATTTTCGAAATTTTTCTCTTATGAGGTTTTTACGCTATCTACCTGACAATTTCTTGTTAAGTTTTCCTTATTAAGTAGTTGTCCTTAATTGCTAAATTTTTATTCCGAAAAAAACTTTTCCTCTCCGAAATGCAATTCGTAAAAGTTTGCCATTCATCCGGATATAGTATATATAAATTCACCCATGTGCTTCGTTGATGTTGATCAGTTAGCTGATCGGCTTAAGCGAAGCAGGGTCGTTGTTTATTTATAGTATATTCAGGCCTGCTGATGATTACGTAAGTATGAAATCACTGTGATACAGGTCTATATATTTTTAAATGTCTTTCTTTGAAAAATTGCATTCGGTAGGATTAGTAATATTTTTGGTAGAAATGACTGATTGTCCCTCTTAGCGTATGGCGTGTATGTAGAATGTCTCCTGGCATGTATGTATAATGCCCTCTATATATAAATTAATATGTTCAATAAGAAATAATTATTTTTTCGAAATTTTTTCTCTTATGAGGTTTTTACGCTATCTACCTGACAATTTCTTGTTAAGTTTTCCTTATTAAGTAGTTGTCCTTAATTGCTAAATTTTTATTCCGAAAAAACTTTTCCTCTCCCGAAATGCAATTCGTAAAAGTTTGCCATTCATCCGGATATAGTATATATAAACTTCACCCATGTGCTTCGTTGATGTTGATCAGTTAGCTGATCGGCTTAAGCGAAGCAGGGTCGTTGTTTATTTATAGTATATTCAGGCCTGCTGATGATTACGTAGTATGAAATCACTGTGATACAGGTCTATATATTTTTAAATGTCTTTCTTTGAAAAATTGCATTCGGTAGGATTAGTAATATTTTTGGTAGAAATGACTGATTGTCCCTCTTAGCGTATGGCGTGTATGTAGAATGCCTCCTGTGCATGTATGTATAATGCCCTCTATATATAAATTAATATGTTCAATAAGAAATAATTATTTTCGAAATTTTTTCTCTTATGAGGTTTTTACGCTATCTACCTGACAATTTCTTGTTAAGTTTTCTTATTAAGTAGTTGTCCTTAATTGCTAAATTTTTATTCCGAAAAAACTTTTCCTCTCCCGAAATGCAATTCGTAAAAGTTTGCCATTCATCCGGATATAGTATATATAAATTCACCCATGTGCTTCGTTGATGTTGATCAGTTAGCTGATCGGCTTAAGCGAAGCAGGGTCGTTGTTTATTTATAGTATATTCAGGCCTGCTGATGATTACGTAAGTATGAAATCACTGTGATACAGGTCTATATATTTTTAAATGTCTTTCTTTGAAAAATTGCATTCGGTAGGATTAGTAATATTTTTGGTAGAAATGACTGATTGTCCCTCTTAGCGTATGGCGTGTATGTAGAATGTCTCCTGGCATGTATGTATAATGCCCTCTATATATAAATTAATATGTTCAATAAGAAATAATTATTTTCGAAATTTTTTCTCTTATGAGGTTTTTACGCTATCTACCTGACAATTCTTGTTAAGTTTTCCTTATTAAGTAGTTGTCCTTATTGCTAAATTTTTATTCCGAAAAAACTTTTCCTCTCCCGAAATGCAATTCGTAAAAGTTTGCCATTCATCCGGATATAGTATATATAATTCACCCATGTGCTTCGTTGATGTTGATCAGTTAGCTGATCGGCTTAAGCGAAGCAGGGTCGTTGTTTATTTATAGTATATTCAGGCCTGCTGATGATTACGTAAGTATGAAATCACTGTGATACAGGTCTATATATTTTTAAATGTCTTTCTTTGAAAAATTGCATTCGGTAGGATTAGTAATATTTTTGGTAGAAATGACTGATTGTCCCTCTTAGCGTATGGCGTGTATGTAGAATGTCTCCTGGCATGTATGTATAATGCCCCTATATATAAATTAATATGTTCAATAAGAAATAATTATTTTCGAAATTTTTTCTCTTATGAGGTTTTTACGCTATCTACCTGACAATTTCTTGTTAAGTTTTCCTTATTAAGTAGTTGTCCTTAATTGCTAAATTTTTATTCCGAAAAACTTTTCCTCTCCCGAAATGCAATTCGTAAAAGTTTGCCATTCATCCGGATATAGTATAATAAATTCACCCATGTGCTTCGTTGATGTTGATCAGTTAGCTGATCGGCTTAAGCGAAGCAGGTCGTTGTTTATTTATAGTATATTCAGGCCTGCTGATGATTACGTAAGTATGAAATCACTGTGATACAGGTCTATATATTTTTAAATGTCTTTCTTTGAAAAATTGCATTCGGTAGGATTAGTAATATTTTTGTAGAATGACTGATTGTCCCTCTTAGCGTATGGCGTGTATGTAGAATGTCTCCTGGCATGTATGTTAATGCCCTCTATATATAAATTAATATGTTCAATAAGAAATAATTATTTTCGAAATTTTTTCTCTTATGAGGTTTTTACGCTATCTACCTGACAATTTCTTGTTAAGTTTTCCTTATTAAGTAGTTGTCCTTAATTGCTAAATTTTTTACCCGAAAAAACTTTTCCTCTCCCGAAATGCAATTCGTAAAAGTTTGCCATTCATCCGGATATAGTATATATAATTTCACCCCATGTGCTTCGTTGATGTTGATCAGTTAGCTGATCGGCTTAAGCGAAGCAGGGTCGTTGTTTATTTATAGTATATTCAGGCCTGCTGATGATTACGTAAGTATGAAATCACTGTGATACAGGTCTATATATTTTTAAATGTCTTTCTTTGAAAAATTGCATTCGGTAGGATTAGTAATATTTTTGGTAGAAATGACTGATTGTCCCTCTTAGCGTATGGCGTGTATGTAGAATGTCTCCTGGCATGTATGTAAATGCCCTCTATATATAAATTAATATGTTCAATAAGAATAATTATTTTCGAAATTTTTTCTCTTATGAGGTTTTTACGCTATCTACCTGACAATTTCTTGTTAAGTTTTCCTTATTAAGTAGTTGTCCTTAATTGCTAAATTTTTATTCCGAAAAAACTTTTCCTCTCCCGAAATGCAATTCGTAAAAGTTTGCCATTCATCCGGATATAGTATATATAAATTCACCCATGTGCTTCGTTGATGTTGATCAGTTAGCTGATCGGCTTAAGCGAAGGGGTCGTTGTTTATTTATAGTATATTCAGGCCTGCTGATGATTACGTAAGTATGAAATCACTGTGATACAGGTCTATATATTTTTAAATGTCTTTCTTTTGAAATTGCATTCGGTGGATTAGTAATATTTTGGTAGAATGACTGATTGTCCCTCTTAGCGTATGGCGTGTATGTAGAATGTCTCCTTGGCATGTATGTATAATGCCCTCTATATATAAATTAATATGTTCAATAAGAAATAATTATTTTCGAAATTTTTTCTCTTATGAGGTTTTTACGCTATCTACCTGACAATTTCTTGTTAAGTTTTCCTTATTAAGTAGTTGTCCTTAATTGCTAAATTTTTATTCCGAAAAACTTTTCCTCTCCCGAAATGCAATTCGTAAAAGTTTGCCATTCATCCGGATATAGTATATATAAATTCACCCATGTGCTTCGTTGATGTTGATCAGTTAGCTGATCGGCTTAAGCGAAGCAGGGTCGTTGTTTATTATAGTATATTCAGGCCTGCTGATGACGTAAGTATGAAATCACTGTGATACAGGTCTATATATTTGTTAAATGTCTTTCTTTGAAAAATTGCATTCGGTAGGATTAGTAATATTTTTGGTAGAAATGACTGATTGTCCCCTTAGCGTATGGCGTGTATGTAGAATGTCTCCTGGCATGTATGTATAATGCCCTCTATATATAAATTAATATTTTCAATAAGAATAATTATTTTCGAAATTTTTTCTCTTATGAGGTTTTTACGCTATCTACCTGACAATTTCTTGTTA
>NC_043001.1:124231275-124266275 GCF_006345805.1 Octopus sinensis | reverse complement strand
TATATATAAATTTAATAAGGGTAAAATTGATGTTAATCAATTAAAACCAGTGGTTTGGCATATTTAAAAATCCTAAGATCAAAAATTGTGGTTACATACAAAATTAAGAGGAATGACCACTAAAGTGGACATCCTATCTGCTAAACATAGACATCAAATCGCCATTACCACGAAGAATATGTTCTCAAGAAAAAAATCTCAGCAAAAACGCCAAAATGTAAAAACGACCAAGACAAAAGAAAACATACGAAATATAAACGATTACCTACGTACCAATTGGTTTCACTTGTTAATATCTACGTGTATAAAACACGCTGTTATCTGCATGATCCTCAGCGTAGTCTGTCGCTTACAAAGCACAATTTCCAGAACTAGATACAAAACGTTCAACCGAAATCGACTATGTATAAAGTTCTACAATTTATATTTGGATGTATTTTTTCAAATGCCTTAACTGTGGCGCGCGCTGAGGCCGGAAATTACTCTGCAGTTACTAAATTTCAGCAGCCAATTTACCGGTTAGGGAACATTTTTTATTCGCAATTAAATAATGAGGGTAGAAATTGATGTTAATCAATTAAAACCAGTGGCTTAGAATATTTAAAAATCCGATGATTAAAAACTGTGTTACATACAAAATTAAGAGGGAAAACTGCTAAATTGGACATCCTATATGCTAAGCATAACCGGTAAATTGGCTGCTGAACCACAACAACAACAACAACAACAACAACAATAATAATAATAATAATAATAATAATAATAATAATAATAATAATAATAATAATGACATCGAAAAATACCTAAGGGTTGAGAATCCAGGTACGAAATTTTCCAAAGACACCTCAAGCCTGGATGGTATATCAGCTGAATCGTTGATGAGGGCAAATATCCGTCGGATGTAAATAATGTAAATAATGTACATAATTCCCCATCTCTTAAAACTACAACTGTATCACCATCATCATCATGTATGTATGTAGCAATGTGTGTGTGAGTGTATATGCATGTATGTAGGTGTATATAGAATCATATATATATATTACTATTATTACTATGTAAGACGCACAGTATCTAATATCGTCATGTTGTTGACAGAACATATTGTGTCTACTGAGAGTTTGTCACAACAAGGATCTCAGACAGTACTTTCTGTAATATGCGTGCAGTTTCAAGTGAAGCCGATTTTCCATACACCTAGATTGCAGGGTATTTCTAAAGATACCAAATCACTTTTTTTTTCTTTTTCGGGTTCCGTGGTATTGAACCCAATTGTCCGATGACTCATACTGCCACATCTTGCCAATCTCAATTTTCTTGGCTTTAGAACTCAATATATTTATGCTTGTGAACAAAGATTCAGCCGAGTACAGTGCAGTAATAAAAAATTTGAATGAAGGAAAAGAAAATTGTCATAAACTTTATATAAATTGTTTTCCTTTGTCATTTTAATTTCTTATACATATATACATACACACATGCATACGTACATACATACATATATACATACATATACATAATATATATGTATATATATATATATATATATATATATATATATATATTATATATATATATATATATACATATGTATGTATATGTAGGTATGTGTCTGTGTGTCTTTTTCTGCAATTATATATATATATATATATATATATATATATATATATATATATATATATATATATATATATATATACATACATACATATACATAAACTGCCATCCTTGAAGCGTTGAATCATACGATTCATGTAACCTAGTCTGGGATTCTGTTGATCATACATATACATCCTGCCACCCAAGACTTATATAGATAGTTGAGCTAAATATTACCGCATAACTAATAACGGTTTAAATTTGAATTGTGCCATTTTTAGGGTACTGAGTATTCTTGCATGTTTTGTAATTACATTTTTTCCAAAATATAGAAAACAATATGTATCTATATACATATATATTATGAAGAGTAGGGAATATAAAATTCCAAGGCAACAGCGGAAATCAAACTCAATTTAGTAAAACAAATCAAATGTCACGATATATTATATATATATAGAATTAAGAGACAGAACCTCCATAAAGTAATTCAATTAATAATGAAAGATATTATCTATAATAAAATATAAATTTAAATATATTTTTAATACTGTACTAAAAATTACTATACTAAATATAACACATTAAAACGACGGCGCGCGTTTCGTTACGATATATTTAAACCCACAATATCAAAAATTAATATTTCTTCGATCCAACGATACATAGCCACTCTTCCTGTCTAAATAGCAGAAAATATATTTATGTTATAATTAAACTATACATTTATAAATGATCGATAATAATTAACAGTATTAAAGAGAAGTAGAAGCAGAACATATCTTATCGATGAGTACCAGTTAACTCCGCAAATTAAACATGGCTACTGAAGTTATTATGTCCTCTATTTATATGATTTCCAATGTAGGGGAGATAATTTTAAAACGACAACAAATATGAATAAATATGAAAAATATTAAGGAAAACATTAATTTACGTGGTTAATGTATTTAAATAATTAAGTAATCATATAAAATTTACTGATTTTTATGAAAAGTAAAAACGTTATTTATCTTATTTACACGTCGTCGATCTACGTGTATTTATATATATATATATATATATATATATATATATATTCTTTTTGCTTGTTTCAGTCACTTGAGTGCGGCCATACTGAAGCATCGACTTTTGCCGAACCTCTAAGATACGGGGACGTAAACAAACCAGCTTCGATTGTCAAGCGATACAAGGTGGACAAACACACGCACATCGCGTTTGTATCGTTGGCGATTTTTCTCTCCGTCTTCCCTTCCTTGGATCTTTCCTTTTCCTATGTTTCTGACGAAGAGCTCCGCTCGAAACGTTAAATCCTCCTTTCTTTCCTTTCCTGAGCGTCCAATAACACTAGTTCCACGTCCTCGCGTTGTTGTGTTTTCTCTTTGTGTTTTGATGCTTGGATTAACTTCATATATATATATATATATATATAATATATATATATATTATATATATATATATACATATATACCAATCGATAGTCACAACCAAATAAGAAACTTAGCATTAAAATGTATGCAACAAAATTTCAGTAAAATAACGCAGATTGTATATAACAACTTCGTATATAAAGGTACTTCTGAATTACTCTTTATATATATATATATATATATATATATATATATATATATATATTTTCATACACATATGTAAAATAATGAAAAAAAGAAGTAGGAATTCAAGAATTGACGATAATATGATAAGTAGTTGTTAAGGTTAGTACAAGGCCTAGTAATTATTACATTAGTATGTGCATAAGCACACAACTATACCCGCACACACACACATATATATATGAATATAATTATGTGTATATGTATATATATATATATATATATATATATATATATATATGCATATGTATATATACATACACACACATATTTATACATATATACATACATACACACACGCACACGCACAACTCACACTCACACACACCCACACCCACAAACACACACACACACACATATATTTATATATATTGATGCACAAATACGCATATACATATGCATATATGAGTGAGTATATAATCACGAGACAACATAGAATTTGCACTGATAGCAGAAAGCGCATGAGTGGAGGTGAGGCATTAAGAAAGAAAGAAAAGGAATATTTTGAGGTGCAGCTAAGGAATGTTTAGAGAAATGCATAGGGAATATAAGAGTGACGTTTGAAATGAAGCATTAATAAAATTACTGAAAATCATAGTAATGGGAATTGAACGTGGGTGTTCGGTAATTGAAAAACTGCACAAAGTCACACGGGTACCGACGTAAGTTTTAAGAACTAACAACAATATTCATATAAAAATTGTTTTTTAATCCTTGTGCAATAATAATTAGAGTTTGCCAAAAGGCATTGTCTCTTAGATAAACAAATAATAATTTTTATAATAATTCAGGCTAGAAAAACAATGACCAGTTATGTCATGAATATTCATACACATACATACATACATACATACATACATACATACAAACATACATACACACACATACATACATACGTACATACATACATACATACATACATACACACATACATACACACATATATACATACATACATACACACATACACACACATGCATACATACCTACATACATACACACATACACACACATACATACATACACACATACATACATACATACATACATACATGCATACATACATACATACATACACACATACATACATACATACATACATACATACATACATGCATACATACATACATACATACATACAAACATACATACACACACATACATACATACATACATACATACATCATACATACATACACATACATACATACACATACATACATAATACATACATACATACATACCTACATACATACACCACATACATACATATATACATGCATGCATACATACATACATACACACACATACATAAATACATGCATACACATACATACATACATGCATACACACACACATACATACATACATACATACACACACATAGATACATACATACATACACACATACATACATACATACATGCATACATACATACATACACACACACATACATACATACATACATACATACATACATACATGCATACACACACATACACCCATACACACACATACATACATACACACACACATACATACATACATACATACATACATACATGCATGCATACATGCATGCATGCATACATACATACATACATACATACATGCATGCATACATACATACACTCATACATGCATACAAACAAACATACATACATACATGCACGCACTCTTACCCACACAATGCACACGGAGATGCACACACACACACACACACACATGTATTTGTTTGGGGGTGTAGTTTATATTTCGGCCATTTTAATTATTTACTTCATTATTTTTAGAATGAGCTTCGTGTCGAAGTGCTAAAGCTATTTTATAAAAAAAATCGTAGGCGCAGGTGTAGCTGTGTGAGAAGCAGGTTGCTTCCCAACTACATGGTTCCAGGTTCAGTACCAAAGCGTGGCACCTTGGACAAGTATTTTGTTCTATAGTCTCTGTTCAACCAAAATTCTTGTGAGTGGATTTGGTAGACGGAATCTAAAAGAACCCCCTCGATAGAATAAGTACTAGGTTTACAAGGAGTAAATCTTGGCGTCGATTTGTTCGACAAAAAACCCTTAAGGTATCGCTCCAGCATGGCCGCAGTCAAATCACTAAAACAAGTAAAATAATAAAGGAATACAATAGTAACATTAATGTTTCCAGGATGCACTCTACTTTCAATGCAAAGACAAAAAAAAAACCATGATTTTGAAGTTTGTGTTGACACCATCTTTGCATGTTTTTAGGAGAGCGGGATAGCCAAGAGTCGAAAAATAGGGGAAAGAAAAAGATATGATTATGAATGCACATAGATGAGTGCACATTTCAAACGCCATTTGCCATGCGCAAGCCACTTCTGTAAACTATAACACCCTGGAACGAAATGTCTGATGAATAATCCATTTACGTACATTGCTGCGATTAATTACGCACGACGGTATAGAAATGCGACTGGAAGTTACTCAATGGTTAAATATGTAAGCAAAGATGAAGATATCACGACAAAAATGCGTATAATCATAGGTTTAGTGGATTAAGTTACTCTAAGATTAAGCAGGAGCGTCAGTAACAACAACAACAACAACAACAACAACAACAACAACAACAACGACAACAAGAACAAGAACAAGAACAACAACAACAGCAACAGCAACAACAACACAACGATAATTACAATAACAAAAATCTGAATCTGATAGTTCTGTATGAAACAAGAAACGTTATACTTGGAATGTCATGTAAACCCTCATTGTATATTCAATAAAATCTGTAGAGATATCACAAATTATTCAAAAGTTATATCGAAGAAAAGATCGGAATAAAGCGTAAAAAATCCATAGAAGTTCTATATTTAAATATCTCATTACATATATACATATATACTCCTATGTACGAATTTAAGTTGTAAATGTAACACATGTATAAAATACAAGAACAGACCAATTAAACAATGCAAAAACATAGAAACTAACTCTGATACAGTAATCCCGCTACAATCGCGGGTGTTACGTACCAAAACCTCACAGAGAAATGATTAAAATCTAAACAAAATATAAATACCTATCGGCCGCAGAAACCCGGTTATACTACAGAGTCCGCCTTATAAATTTACATATATAGGGCAGCGAGCTGGCAGAAACGTTAGCACGCCGGGTGAAATGCGTAGCCGTATTTCGTCTGCCGTTACGTTCTGAGTTGAAATTCCGCCGAGGTTGACTTTGCCTTTCATCCTTTCGGGATCGATAAATTAAGTACCAGTTACGCATTGGGGTCGATGTATTCGACTTAATCCGTTTTTCTGTCCTTATTTGTCCACTCTATGTTTAGTCCCTTGTGGGTAGCAAAGAAATAGGTATTTCGTCAGCCGTTACGTTCTGAGTTCAAATTCCGCCGAGGTCGACTCTGCCTTTCATCCTTTTGGGGTTGATTAAATAAGTACCAGTTACGCACTGGGGTCGATGTAATCGACTTAATCCTTTGTCTGTTCTCGTTTCTCTCCTCTATGTTTAGCTCCCTGTGGGCAAGAAATAAATAAATATAAATTTACATATATTAGCCAGAAAAATCCACGATGTTCTGAGTATGCGATAGGTGAACCCCGATATGGCGAGTGATTACTGTATTTTGAAATACTGCAATATAAAGGAAACTATCATTAAAAACAATTTTATAGGACTAAAATAGTAACCCATCTCATACGACAGTTACGTCTCTATTATACTAAAATCGAAATTAGGAGCCGAAAAGAGGACACCTCAGTTTGAAACTTATACTCTCATAAAGGAAAACGGAGCAAACCACAGAAGGAGGTTTAATTCCAAAAATAAGCCCATCCATACAATATTGAGATATAGCAGAATATATCTGATCATTAGTAAAATACAGTTAAAACCCAGAAACTCGTGCTTTTAATTGAATTCTAAGAGCAGACAGCATATTAACTTCCTAAAAATTACCACCTGCAATCTTATCAACTGCTTCAATTGTTTTAGTACGTTAATGAAAATAGTTTGACACTCACAAATACTATCATTCGTCGAGACTTCAGTGCCGAAAAGTCATCCTTCTTCGACAAACTATGTAGGTAACAGCAAGCGCTAACTGCGACAATGCTTCTATGATCATCACAAAGAAGACACTAGTACCAAAAGAGTGATTTCACTAATATATAGAACCAAGGCTAGCAGGAAGCTATATATTACTCGATCACCGAAATGATCTCCATGCGGCCAAGCAGCTCTCCAGGAATAGCAGAAAAACTATCCAATGTTTTAACTACATTCTATGCTTTAAATTGGGCATATTGAATAATATAATTCTATATAGAAAATATCAGATTGGCCTTTGATAGAAAAACGTAGACAGACCAAAATATTCTTTCATCAGAATAAATATAAACATTTCTAAAGCTATATCCTACAACGTGAAGTAAGAACTACATCAATTAACCTAATAAAATAGGCTACTTGATTGCAGAAAAAGAAAACCCAGCCAGCCTCAAACATTACATACAAACACCACACAGAACACACGTAAAACGTAACATTAAACAACTAAAAATGAAATTAACAAAGAAATAAATCATAAAAAACCTGAACATTTGCAAATATGGTTATCCAATATAAAATACAAAACTACGTGTAAAATTCTGTACAAATAAATAAACACCATCAACAGCTGTAATAACGGCCGCACCACATCAGGGTTCACAATATCAACATCAAATAAACATAACCGCACGAGAACAGGAAGCAAACATCCTTAGGCAGTATGTTTCAAAAGATCAGCTGCCAAAACCTACATAGCGAAGACACGAAAACAAAATGCACATCACCCCACTCTAACCATGACTCGCCATCACGAGAGTTTTTCTGTAATCGTTTGATTCGGTAGAAATAATACGAATATCCTTCAAATCACATCCTACCATCTTAAACTGTAAGGCCATACTAGGAAATGTAACGTAGAAAATATGAGGGATTGGAAGGCTTTCTATCGAAAGTCTGCTCACTCAGATTTATCTTGTGGCTAAACAAGAGAAACAGCGACAATAACATAGAAATACGTAAAACAATAAGGAAATCGTCTAACTCAAAATATATGACAAAGGTCAGCCGATGCAGTAGAACCCAATAGTTTTCAGTTCATGGCACCATCTTGGATTCCTTAATTTTTCTTTGGTTCCTTAGATATTAGCAAAGAAAAATACTTCAATTTTGTAACAAATAGTTGGTAGGAAAAGGTCTCTTTTGAAAATATGATAGACCTTCAATAAAATTAAATGTTTTAGAAAACTTTTTAAATAGTAACAACACTTTTAATATTAATCGTTCTAAAATAGTTTAATTATTGTGAAATTATTTCTAAGACTTTTTAAAAAGTGATAATTTGTACTGAAGACAATTTTTCAACATTACACATTGAATTTTTTTAATGGTCAATTGTTTTCTACCATTATCGTAATAAACTCATAATGATATCAGTGTCTGATAATTGCAAATTTATTCTCGATTATTCTATTTCACAAACACAGAAATATTTTATGGGTTCAATAAAGCAGCCATATACAATCACACGTTATTTTTCTCATGTACATGCATAAGAAAAAAACCCTGTTGATATCTAGTTCAAAAACATCATTACTTTTTAAGTACAAAACCGAAATCCTTTAGCAAAATGAAATGAAAATATCTCGTATCACCTTTTTACTGTATTTATTCAATGAGATCCTTGTGGTTGATGCAGTTTCACAGGTTTTTCCATATAAAGATCCATAGCAGTTAGCGACAAACGAAGATCAACTCGCAATTCCTAAATGATTACAAACTTTTGATGGTAGGAATCATGCTTGGTAAGAAGTAAGAATAGTAATGTAATAGGATTTTGCTTCCTGCGAAAGTAATGAAAATTCCAAAGTAATTTTACTATTTGTCAATGTGGTATGAGATCCTAGTTGAATTTAGCTTGAGTAATGTAATTACTCTATAACTCAACAAGGTTTACTTGCAATCTGATTTCAACATCAGCTGCATTTGTCCCAATGGCATTTTCATCTAATATGGAATGTTCATTTTGAGAAAATCCTTGAATCTAATTTCCATATCATGTGCGATCGATCTTTTTTTTTTCTCCATTTACTATATGTACGTTACAAAACCGTTTTCTTACAAATCCTCCTCAATAGTGGCAAAGGTTGGAAATAGCATCAATTCCTTACGCCCAATATTTAACCTGAACAGATTAAGTTTTCCAAGGAGAACACTGGTAGCCTTTTTGGAAATTAAAAGACTTGTATTTTATCTTGTAGCTCTTTGCTTAGCCAATATAGCTTCTCAAGTAAGTCCGAAAAGTAAAATTTTCTAATTGGCAGCTAGAGTTTCTTTTCTAAGCTGCTTACCATTCAGAAAAATCAAAACCCTTTCTCAAAGTTCTATGAAACGACACAAATAATTGCCTCGGAGACTTTTAATGAAGGTAAGAACTTCAAAGTATGAACACAATATTTAATTTATTCAAGAATTGATACATTCTTCATCAACAATCATTTATTATCCATCAAATGAATCCTATTTTTCTGCTCCGACCGAACTTATGATATACAAAATGCATTGTATACAATAACGTGATGGTTGTGCTCCCTGACCTTCGTTGTGCTTGTGACCTCTGCTAATCCCTATTTTTGTTCCTGTGGACGCACTGAACTTTGCCAGGGCTCCAGATTGATCTAAATTATCTGGCACACGAACAAATCGCTTTTTTCACCAGTATTGACAAACCACCGCAATATATTGAGATGAAAATTGTGATAAAATGACACTCCGAAATAATACTAACAATAATAGCCATGGAATGCCATCACTCCTCTCTCGTTTCAGATGACCATAAAAAACCCAAAAAACAGACAAACGAATTGGTAGAAAACAGGCAAATAGACAGAGAGGCACGCACGTACGCACGCGCGCACACACACACACACAAATTTACGCATACACACGCACATGCAACTCGCACGAAATTTAAACAGAATTAATATTACCATCATCCCTAAATTCTGTGATATTTTGTACGTACACCGCAATAGATTAGTTCAAAGGGAAAACAAGTGATATATTGTTACTGAGTTCTCCTAACCCATCTCTGTTGTGATCACGCCGTCATTTTATATGCTGCGAATATCAGGGAAATATCCTTCAATTCACACTCAAACGCTTTAAAATGAAGAAATGGCACATTCGAAAATATTTTTTAGGATAAATTATAATTAGAAAGGAGATAAATATAGCTGTGATGCCTTTAACCATACGTCTGCTCGATCCTGAGGACGTCCACGTTTCTAAAAAAAACAGCAACTCGAGCAGCAGCCTACTAGAATGGGGAGAGTGTATATACTGTCCTAACTGCAAGAAATATCACATAGAATTAACCCTTTCATGCAAGAGACAACAAAAATAAAGCCTTTACTAAGGCTTAGGTAACATTTTCCCAGGGTGGGGGAGGGATTTGGGCATTACATCTTGTTGCTTAAATGACTTTATATGTGACACAAATGTACTTATGTCTTACCTAGACCGACATAATAACAGCGTCTTAAGCACCTTGTTCGTTTCTACGCTATGACTTTAGAAAATGCTGAGTAAGAGGTGAAACGGCTAAGGTGAGAAACATATGAATTTATGAAGCTCTTATGATAAAATTTTTGATATGTCATAAAAAACGATGGAGAGAACAGAAATGTGAGCTAACAATTTGTTACGCGTGTGGTTTGGTCACCCGCCAAGCTTTATAACGCTTGGGATGTACAGTATTACTGCAAATCTACAGTTGTGTCTAACGTAACTAGTGTAACTGCCACAACATACATCGTTTAACAGATATTGTTCGTGTAACACTACAAATAGATTTTGATGAACGAAAATGAAACATGAAGAGAGTTGATGAGTTGGGAGAGACATGGGGGAAATCGGATACTGACGGAACGAATGGATGTCTCGACAGAATAAGAAAAGTAGACGAAATATTATGAGCAAAGACGTTCATCATTACGATTGTAATAATTTACGGGAATAATTTAAAAAGCCAACATGCGTAGGTCGCATCAGAGAATGTAACAAAGGAAGGTGTTTCGGAGCAAGTTGTGAAAAGTGGAACCAGGCCGGTTTTGATTCCTTATGAGAGCAGTATCCAATTTACTTGCATTCCTGAACAATTCTTGCATTCCGGAACAGTATTAGGCCGCAAAGCGTTACACAACCGATTGCCATTGGGTTGGAGCATGTTCTGGCAACAGGCATGCCTTTCAAAATGTACCAGGCAGCATAACTAACTCCTGAGTACGGTATATTTGTCGCTCCACTAAAGTAACAATGCAGCTGCGTCAACTCAATGTGAATCATCACAAAGTTGATCATGTTGCTTTCCAGGTGTGATGTGAAAAATGACAACACCTTTAAAAATCTTCTCTACGGTGATAATGATTTGAAAGCGCCTATGTTTCTGATCATATATTGCTATAAGATGCAACATGTTGGTATTCATATGGCAAGGTCTGATTTAACTAATCAATTTTCATTGTTGGTTAGATGGTGACTTGGAATAGCAGTACAGAGTATCAAAATGAAAGTAAGAATTCAAAACATGAAGGAAGTACAGAATGATGGTATACCATGTTACACATAGAAGTGTGATGACGTGCATTTTTACCCACATCATTTGTATGTTATATATCTAGCATTGGACTAAGGAAGGAGACAGGGTAGCGATGTATTCAATTTAGACAGAATAATGACTAACATTATAGGATTCCGGGCAAATCCATGCACTGAGACGACTATTAGTTATCCATTGACAGTAAATTATCACATACATAGGTCAGAATGGGGCCCCTAGACTCATGGGGCCTCCTAGCAACTGCCCAATGTACCCATGCTTAAAGACAGCATTATTTATTTACCTTTGGTTATTGCAGAAGCACGGACTGTAAAGGCTGAAAGTAAAACTCTATTCTTCATTAAGAAAGCAAAATCGTTGCTGCGTCACTGGATTAGATACAGTTGCACTCAGCTTGCCCAGATGGGTACTTGAATGAGAGCAGGAGGAGAAAATTACTTCTGTGTGGACAACACAAAACCAGGCACAGTTGAACAAAGCGGTTTTGTCAAAAGATGCTGAAATCGATGTGATCTACTGATAATTCACCTTGGGAATATTTTTTCATATAAAACAAGGTGTAATATTACATATCTATATTTAAGAGACGAGGAATTATGTACATTATTTACATTATTTACATTCGATGGATATTTGTCCTCATCTTGTTTGTTGTTAACACAACGTTTCGACTGATGTACCCTCCAGCCTTCATCAGGTGTCTTGGGGAAATTTCAAACCTGGGTTCTTATTCCTAAGGTATTTTTCCGATGTTGTTGTTGTTGTTGTTGCTGTTATTATTATTATTATTATTATTGAGTGAGAGAGCAGTTCATGCCATCAAAGTGACACTGGGGTAAAATATACGAAGCCCAATATACCCATCATGACTACCCGTCTGATAAAGGTACACCAGGCACATGCATCACAACCATATGTGCGCGACATGGTGATCTCATATCAAGATAAACAGCACATGACCTTGCAGGTGGGGCCCAGTTAGAATTTTCTTCAGGTTGAGTAGCCCATCCCGCTCAAACGGTCCCTGAATAAGGGTTGTTTAAGGATGTTGAAAGAACCACCCATGTTTCCAGAGGTGAACTATTCAAACCCCAAAGAATCCCTCTCAACACATGGCTATGATGCTCCCCCACTACTTCTACTCGTGATCAGAGATGCACATATCGTCAGCCACTAAGGGACATGCTCAACTGGTTAAGGTCAAACAACTGACAAGCAAATCTGTGGTATTGAGCAGAATATTTGCTGTAGCCCATCTTTTATACCAAGACAAAACAATGTACATGATAACACTTCCAATCAGTTAAGATCAGAAGCCATGAGAGCCACTGCCTGGTACTTCATCAGGGCATTTATTATTATTATTATTATTATTATTATTATTATTATTATTATTTTATATGGCGTAGTGGTTAAGAGCGCGGGCTAAACCCAAGATCCAGAGTTTGATTCCATGCAGGGACCTGGATAATAATAATACTGATAATAATAATAATAATAATAATGATAGTTGTCAGAGATCATGAAGAAAAAAAATGCTTTCTAATTGATGTATCAATACCGGCAGATGACAACATGTCTCTAAAAGAAATGGAGAAACTCTCAAAATACAAAGACCTGGAAATAGAGGTAACTAGAATGTGGAATCTGAAAACAGAAACAATTCCTATCATAGTAGGTGCATTAGGAATGATAAAAAAATATTCAGACAAATACATAACAAAAACACCAGGACTTACAAACACATATAACATACAGAAAATTGCACTACTAGGCACTGCACACATCCTACGCAGATCACTTTCCATACAATAACCATCAGAGCATCACAACAAATCACAGCCCATACCCAAGGCACACAGAGCTGCGCTCGGTAGTGAAGTGAAAGCACGCTATAAAAATAAAACTACTGAATAATAATAGCTAGATTGATAGATAGATAGATAGATAGAGATAGATAGATAGATAGATAGATAGATAGATAGATAGATATATAGATAGATAGAGAGATAGAGAGATAGATATATAGATAGATAGATAGATAGATAGATAGATAGATAGATAGATAGATAGATAGATAGATAGATAGATAGAGTGATTGATTGAGAAGAATAGAAAATAGACAAATAGAAAAATACGAAGAGAGACAATATCAAAATATAGGAAATGTGTTAGAAATAATGAAAGAAATTTATTGAAGACGCATACGAGAAATGTAGCCAGTTATTTACATAGATAAATGATTAAAGAGAGAGACATATAAACAGAGATGGTAATAGAAAAGAAAAAGTACGCTTATGTGTAGATGATATACAGAAGAACAATCTGGCCTCTTCAATTAACAAAGTTTGCTATCTATGCTTGATTAGATTGCCTAATTGTATTACTTGAAACTGATTTCATTACACCATCATGTGCTTACATATGTCATACCTATGTGTGTGTGTGTGTGTGTGTGTGAATGTGTGTGTGTGTGTGTGTGTGTGTGTGTGTGCAATCAACAGGTGGACTCCAGAAATGCTCAATATAAAAAACACACAGTATTGCTCAAATGATTTGAATTTACACTTTGAAAATATAGTATAGTATAGGAGCACTCCGTCGGTTACGACGATGAGGGTACCAGCTGATACGATTAACGGAACAGCTTGCTCGTGGAATTAACGTGCAAGTGGCTGAGCATTCCACAGACACGTGTACCCTTAACGTAGTTCTCGAGGAGATTCAGCGTGACACAGAGTGTGACAAGGCTGGCCGTTTGAAATACAGGTACAACAGAAACAGGAAGAAAGAGTGAGAGAAAGTTGTGGTGAAAGAGTACAGCAGGGTTCACCATCACCCTCTGCAGGAGCCTTGTGAAGCTTTAGGTGTTTTCGCTCAATAAACACTCACAATGCCCGGTCTGGGAATCGAAACCGCGATCCTACGACCGCGAGTCCGCTGCCCTAACCACTGGGCCATTGCGCCTCCAGTTTGAAAATATTTATAGAGGATTAAGTCCGCTGGGTAAAGAGTGGTTATGAGAGGAACGCAGGTGAGCTGATATTTTAATCACCGTTGCCCATTACATAAAGTCTTAATAACTCACCTAATTACTTTTCATTTTCTACTCTAGGAACAAGACTGGGGGAGGAGGACAGTCAGTTAGATCGACATCAGTACGCAACTGGCGCTTAATTTATCAACCCCGAAAGGATAAAAGGCAAAGTCAACATCGGCAGATCTTGAACTCAGAAAGTAAAGACAGACAAAATACTGCTAAGCAGTTCGCCCAACGTGCTAACGTTTCTACCAGTCCACCGCCTTTCACGTAATTATTTTCAACCTTAAATTACAACTTAGATGTGCAAGCAACATATCTATTCTACTTACACATCCTCTCCGATTTATATATATACATACATATATATATATATATATATATATATATATATATATATATATATATATATATATATATATATAATTAGTTATATATACATATAAATATATATACATATATAATTAATAATATCAAAGGGTAATCACAAATATTAGAAATATTAGAAATTTCTATTACCACCGGTAATGGATATTTCTAATATTTCTGATTACCCTTTGATATTATTAATTATTGATAATTTTTTTCTGGATAATTTTCGAATTGAAAAGACGGCGTTTTTATTTATTGCCAACATGGAGCTGGGCTTGCGCGATAGATTTGAAAACTTAGAATGTATAAGCACGGTGCATATATTGGATGCCTAGTGTATATATATTTTATCTAAGGTGTACCTGCTGAAGAAGACTTCGCCTAGCAAATTATTCTATTTGCTAAAAAAAGTCTGAAAGCATTGGTCCAGGAGTTAGATGGTAAATGTTTTTATTTTTCATTCTCTTCGAAATTTTATCCCTAATAGTTGTTTGGAATTTAACTGTTCTCTCTGGCGTTTAAGGAGTCCTATGATGGATGCCTCTTATGTATTTAAATGCACACTGTATATATATATATATAGATATATATATATATATATATATATTATATATATATATATATAGATATAGATATATATATATACGATGGTTTTTAGTACACTTGTCGCGAAAACAAAGACATGTGGGTTCGTGTACCACGCGACCGGGAAAACCTATATTTTTCCGCGAGGGCTTATATGCCCCATTATTAGACTATATTCTATTCCCTTTAGTCATTGCATGGTGAGCGCTTAAAAGCTTCAAGCATATAAAATACTACTATACATATATACATAGCACATTCTGCAATGCCATCATCCCACCCTAATCCTTGGAATTCCATGTCCACCTCCACCTCGCGTCATCCCTAAACCGGAACTGCTTAGCATTACTTAACCCTTAACATTACTACCAACCTCCGTTTATCACACTCCATCTGCCTCTCTCAGTTTACTATCATACCTTTCTTCCTACTTCAGTATTTTCCCTCTGCTGCCAGCCGCCATTCATTTTTTGAATTTCTGCATTCCCTCCCTATCGGCCTCTATAACTAGATCCCTTCCCCTCATATCTATATGAGACCATGGTCTCTGTTCCTGGACCGGGCGGTGCGTTGTGTTCTTTAGTATAATATACTTTAGTAAAATACTTCATCTCACGTTCCTCTACGATTCCTTCGACACCTGTCGTGTGGTACACCCTGTACTTGACCTGGTACGTCCATTTGATAGAGGAAGCATGCTTATGTACAGTATTCTTCCTCTGCTGCCAATCCCTATTCATTCTTCAAATTTTGGCACCCCCTACCTAGCCGAAATTGTAACAAGTTCCCTTCCCTTTATTTTAATGTCCTCCCTTCCCTTCAATTCAGTACTTGCCCCTCCATTCTTTCATCGTACCCATTTCCCCTTCTAAGTTCTATAGCCGTCTTGAATCATGACTCATTATCTCTAATTTATAACAACTGCTATCATCACCCCGCACAATGATGTCACCTCTAACAACACTACCCATCCCATCCCTTCCCTTATATCTCTCCACTCACCACTTCCACTTCTACTTCTCTTTATCTCTTGGTCACTCACCCCTCCCTCTCCCTGCTCAGCTTCTTCTCTCTCTTCTTGACTTCCTCTGCTCCGACACTCCCCTTCCCACTGAGCCGCCAACTTAAATTTTCTAGCATTACGGCCTGAACTGCTAGATGCCAATTTTACCATCCTGAAGACGGAGGCTAGCTTTACGGCAGTGTTTATATGCATCCACTATTGGTTACACATCCTTAACATTTTTCACATTTTGTCTGCCAACATTTCAACTATTATGTAATTCCAAGCCTCCAGAAACAACTGTCAGACCTAAAACACCATACGACCTCCCCTTAGATTTCGATATTTTTTGAACTCCATGTAATTTTGTTCTGAATCAATGAATTAATGAAGCAATACAACATTGGTTCATTGTTATATTTACGCGAATTTACGAAGGGAGATTATTTTCCAAAATGGAGGCGAACATCTTTCTCCATGGGTTCGGTTTGAAAAATTGTTATGACACTAGGATATTTTCCTGCTTTCTTAACACGAAACCAACGGTAGCTTTAATTCACAAATATAGAAATTATATATCCACCAATGCGGAGTTGAGCACTCATTTCATCGTTCGACATTCACGTATACATATACATATGTATGTATCTTTGTCGTCATCATAGAGGAAAGCGTTAATGCCGCAGATTTGTTTATGGGGAGGCTCAACTTGAAAAGAAGTAATTCACACACTTGATTTTATGACCTTCCTCTGCGACACACATACAATGAGACATGTAAGATCCATGTATGGCAAGTGCGTTGTACGAAACACTCAACCCTTTGCCACTTCATAACTTTTCTGTCAATAAGTGTGTGTGTGTGTGTGTGTGTGTCATGGATGCTTATGTATAACTAGCAGTATCGCTCGGCGTTGCTCGGGTTTGTAAGGGAAATAACTATACAGCATTTGTAGAGAGTTATAGCTAAAAAATAGCAAAAAAATGCATTAAAAATGGAAAACAAATTATGGTAATTTTTTTTTTAAATCGTTGACTCATCGTAGACATTTTTAGAGAGTTACTTCCCTTTAAAATAATATGCATGAAAATGGAAAAAAATGATGATAAATTATTTTTAAAATCGTAGACTCATCGTAGACTCGCGCTAATACCCAGAAGGGCTCGATATGAATCACGACTACAAGATACCCGGTTTTGGTTAAACTGCACCACAAAATGAGGGAGTAGTTAGGAATCTAAATCGAAGGGGACAGACACTCACACAACTACAGTTTTATATATATAGATTTCATTAAATTCATATGCTTATCGTACCGGTGTTTCTGCGACGGATTTTAAAAACGATGATGGAGTATTTCCCGAGGCAAATCATTACTTTTAAATTATTCCATTTAACCGTCAATGCCAAAGCAATCACCGGAACGTTTGAAATCACCTAAAATTGTACTATCGACTAAAACACGTAAAACAAAACTACAAAATAAAATGTAAAGGAAATGTCTTAAATTTATAATACAGGAGTAAATAAAAATAATATTGTTTCTACTTTTCGATTCTCTTACTGTCTACTTTGCCTTTCACTCTGATTTGGAAATAAATCGTATTTCTTTATTTATATCTGAATACTGTCTTGCGTTATAAAAGATAGCTTCTTATGTATTTGGAAGCACTCCGTCGGTTACGACGACGAGGGTTCCGGTTGATCCGATCAACGGAACAGCCTGCTCGTGAAATTAACGTGTAAGTGGCTGAGCAATCCACAGACACGTGTACCCTTAACGTAGTTCTCGGGGATATTCAGCGTGACACAGAGAGTGACAAGGCCGGCCCTTTGAAATACAGTTACAACAGAAACAGGAAGTTAGAGTGAGAGAAAGTTGTGGTGAAAGAGTACAGCAGGGATCACCACCATCCCCTGCCGGAGCCTCGTGGAGCTTTAGGTGTTTTCGCTCAATAAACACTCACAACGCCCGGTCTGGGAATCGAAACCGCGATCCTACGACCGCGAGTCCGCTGCCCTAACCACTGGGCCATTGCGCCTCCACCTTCTTATGTATAGCATTAGCAAGTCAGTCTTCGTCTCTACACTAACTTTAATTTGCTCCCTCCCTTGAATGACCTAGAAAGGTCCCTTCTCGTGCACAAGCAACGTGGAATAAAGTGTCACGCTCAAGATCACAACACAACCCGGTCTAGGAATCGTCTTCACTATGTTATGATTGTAAACCCCACGCTCTAACCACTGAGCCAGGAACCTTTACATTTACATACATACATACATACATACATATATACATACACATACATACATACATATATATATATATATATATATATATATATATATATGAGTATCTATATGTATATATATATATATATATATATATAATATATATATATATATATATGTATGCGTATACATATATATATATATATGTATGCGTATATATATATATACACACACTTATGTATGTGTATTTATGTTGTTCATATTCTTGCCACTGATCACTGATTTATATCTCTGAGCCAAATCTTGCTTAAACTGTGCAAATTGCGTACACCCATAATTGTGCTGTACTGTTTACTAGTTTTGTATAAGCGTGAGCTCCATGACTACTGGAGATAATGTTGCACAATTGTCGCAATGATAACATCTGTTTAGGCAGAAAGACTTGTCTTTCTATCTTCTTATCACCGGACAATAAGCCAATTCGTTTTCTTAATTTTTAAGGACGGCTGCAGGAATTGTTCTATCGCTAACAGTGATATGCATAATTTATCAATTGAGTAATTAATTAATTCACGAAGAGAGCCTTGAAACATTTTTGACATACTTTAAAATCATTATGTTAGATGTTCACAGTTTCCAATAAGCATATATTCTGTTGGAAGTGATTCTGCATAGTATTAGAGTTATACACATCAAGAGTTCTCCATTCAGATAAGTTAGTAAATAGAATCTACACCCACAAGGGTTTCTATCTTCTGCACTTGACATTCTATTAGCCAGACTTTTGCATGAAGTACTGAGTTATTTCTTTAATCCCCAATTTCTATTATTGTGTGTGAGTGTGTGTGTGTGTATTTATAATGCAGTGGGGTCAACCAAATGACAGTCGTAAAACGCAGTTGGATTGCCTTTAATATATATAGTGCATATATAGAGAACTATATATTGTCTGCATGTAAATACAGATATGACTCGATAACTGATCTAAAAACTTTATTAATTAATGCATATATATAGGCGCAGCAGTGGCTTGCTTACCAACCACCTGGTCCCGGGTTCAGTCCCACTGCGTGGCACCTTGGACAAGTGTCTTCTACTATAGCCTCGGGTCGACCAAAGCCTTGTGAGTGGATTTGGTAGACGGAAACAGGAAAAAGCTCGTCATATATATATATATATCATGTGACCAACCAGGCTATCAGATGTTGCTACACATCGCTGGTCACAATGCGCTTCGCATTGTTTTAGCCTTCAAATTACGCCACCACACTGGCTAAGCGAGCAGGCCTTCTATATATATATATATATATATATATATAATATAAAATAAGAAAATGGAGAAATATATCTAAATCATTCATCAACTATCAGATAATACCGAATCATATACTTTATTAAAACACTACACAAGAGCATTAAGATTAGACATTAATACAGTACAATAATTACAATCAATATAATGAGAAATAACTAAATAAAATAACAAGATATAAAAATACATATACATTATAACTGACAGCTGTTTCGGCCATGCAGATATGTATGTCTCATTTAACCTATATTAGCCATATATTGCAGGTATGTATGTATGTGTGTGTGTCTGTGTGTATGTTTGTCCCCCCAGTATCGGTGTGTTTACGGGGGTCGTAAAGAGACCGATAGAATAAGTACTAAGCTTACAAAGAATAAGCCATGGGGTCGATTTACTCGACTATAAAGGCGGTGGTCCAGCATGGCCGCAGTCAAATGACTGAAACAAGTAAAATAGTAAATGAGTATATTGTCCATAAATTGAGATTTAACAGAAAATTCCGATGACAACTACTATTTCGACTCCTTTTTTAAAGCAACAAACATTGCTTATATCGCGATAATCAAATGTGTAAATATCAGTGATGGAAGAGTTCGTCGAGTACCACTGCTGTTTTAAAAGTCCATTGGGTGCTTCTTACGTAACTTTACAAATGTCTTTTGCTATCTGATGTACGTTTTCATCATGAATATGCGACTATTTAGGCTGAAAGTAGGACACTGTGATGCTGAATGGTAAACTAAAACAGAGCTAGCAGTAAGAATTAAAAATGTGAGAGTGCAGATTGAAATCGGTAAAGAATGATTTACGTGCCCTATTCACCGATTACCTGAGCGATATAAATAGGAGTGTGGTTTCATTTCGGTGTGAGCATACCCAAATTATAATTTATTAGCAAAGATACAATTTCGTCAGCATCCATAACGTACTGCCAAGTATATTAAACTAGCAGTATCGCCCGGCGTTGCTCGGGTTTGTAAGGGAAAACAGCAAAATATGCATTAAAAATGGAAAAAAAATATGGTAATTTTTTTTTATATCGTTGACTCATCGTAGACATTTTTATAGAGTTACTTCCCTTTATTTAAAAATATGCTTTAAAATGGAAAAAAATTATGGTAAATCATTTTAAAAATCGTAGACTCATCGTAGACGCGCGCTAATACCCCGCAAAATGTGGCAGTAGTTAGGAATCTAAATCGTAGGAGACAGACACTCACACAACTTCACTTTTATATATATAGATATTTACAAGTCAATATTGCGTCATATTGTAGTGGCTGCAGTGGATTATAATCTCATTAAGATATAAATGGCATAAATAATGGGCAGCCGGGGCGTCGGAGGCTAGTATTTTTATTGCTCAGGATAGATAAATATAATTAGTAAAAGCTTATATAGACGCATTAATTCATACGCAGCAAAAAAAGCATGCATACGTTTATGGTAGATCGGTATATAGAAAAACGAAACACGAAAACATATAGATAGTAGGATTTAGGATGTTACATGACACTCAGAGGAATTTGGAAAGTAACCGAAGTAATGAGTTAGCTGTCAGGAACGAAATGTGTGGGAAATATATAATCTCAGCCAAATCTCCACATTGCCGCGTAGGAGTAACATACAGGAGTAATGTGGTATTCAGTGGTTGGTATAATGATTAATAAAATTAGTTGAAAGTTCTACCAGAGCAGATCATAATTACGCTAAATAATGTTAAATAGAAAAGTAAATAGAAAAGGTGCAGGAGTGGCTGTGTGGTAAGTAGCTTGCTTACCAACCACATGGTTCCGGGTTCAGTCCCACTGCGTGGCATCTTGGGCAAGTGTCTTCTGCTATAGCCCCGGGCCGAGCAGTGCTTTGTGAGTGGATTTGGTAGACGGAAACTGAAAGAAGACTGTCGTATATATATATATGTATATGTGTATGCGTGTGCGTTTGTGTGTCTGTGTTTGTCCCCCTAGCATTGCTTGACAACCGATGCTGGTGTGTTTACGTCCCCGTCACTTAGCGGTTCGGCAAAAGAGACCGATAGAATAAGCACTGGGCTTACAAAGAATAAGTCCCGGGGTCGATTTGCTCGACTAAAGGCGGTGCTCCAGCATGGCCGCAGTCAAAATGACTGAAACAAGTAAAAGAGTAAAAGAGTAAAAGAGAGTAGGACCCAAAGGCGAATTAAGGTGATGCTCCTTATGACATTTTCAGTTACTACAAATAAATAGGATATGACAGAAATTATGGCTTCTAACGGTAAAATGTCTTGTGTAATCTGTGTGTATATATACTAATAAGTTATCTAGCGAGCGAAAGTGAATTTTCTTAAGTTAACATCTTTATATATAAAAGTCAAGTTGTGTGTCTGTCTCCTACGATTTAGTTTCCTAACTACTCCCACATTTTGAGGTGCAGTTTAACCAAAACCTGGTATCTTATAGTCATGATTCATATCGAGCCCTTCTGGGTATTAGCGCGCGTCTACGATGAGTCTGCGATTTTAAAAAAAATTACCATCATTTTTTTCCATTTTAATGCATTTTTTTCGCTATTATATAAGGGGAGTAACTCTCTAAAAATGTCTACGATGAGTCAACGATTTAAAAAAAAATTTACCATAATTTGTTTTCCATTTTTAATGCATTTTTTGCTATTTTTTGGCTATAACTCTCTAAAAATGCTTATATAGTTATTTCCGTTACAAACCCGAGCAAGGCCGGGCGATACTGCTAGTTAAATATAAAGTAGAAAGACTTAATTACAAATGCTTAATGTGAGTAAAGGTTTATAAGAGAGGAAGGTATTTCGTTATTTATATTTAACGTCTCACAAGCTCATCAAATCTATTAATGATTTTCTCCTTACTGTACATAATCTACAGCCACTACTCCCTTGCAAAGTATACCAGACGGCTACAAGATATTCATAATGCTACGTAAGATGCAACCAATAAGCTTTTGAATCTACTGTAGTGCTCGACCACGTCTTTGATATCTTTTATTTACGTAAATATATACATACATTCATACATACACACACGCACACACACACATACATGTGTGTGTGTGTGTGGTGTGTGTGTGTGTGTGTGTATGTATGGGTATAGAGGAGGCGCAATGGCCCAGTGGTTAGGGCAGCGGACTCGCGGTCATAGGATCGCCGTTTCGATTCCCAGACCGAGCGTTGTGAGTGTTTATTGAGCGAAAACACCTAAAAGCTCCACGAGGCTCCGGCAGGGGATGGTGGTGATCCCTGCTGTACTCTTTCACCACAAATTTCTCTCACTCTTACTCCTGTTTCTGTTGTACCTGTATTTCAAGGGGCCGGCCTTGTCACTCTCTGTGTCACGCTGAATATCCCCGAGAACTACGTTAAGGGTGCACGTGTCTGTGGAGTGCTCAGCCACTTACACGTTAATTTCACGAGCAGGCTGTTCCGTTGATTCGGATCAACCGGAACCCTCATCGTCGTAACCGACGGAGTGCTTCCATTCCATTCCATGTGTATAGAAACAATTGAAATTATTTGCAAATGTGTTTGGTATGGAAATATAGACATTCGAGTCTAGACCATCCCACACTTCAGCTAGATGAATATCAACGGTGTGATTTCTAAACAACCCTTAACTGGTAATAATTTCAGACGTCATGAATGACCAACGTGAAATGAATTGCATTGCCGGAGAACACATCCCAACTCGTAACCTAGAAACCAATGCTTGGCCGAATAAACGTGAGACAGAGACCAGTTTTGTTGAGAAGTCTACATAAGTGTGTGTGTGTGTGTGTGTAAAGTATATATTCAGAGACCCCCTTCGGTCACGACACAGACCATGGGATTGCACCTACAAAGTTACCCTCCTAGACACAAGTCCGGGCGAGGTTGTTTATGGAAGACCAGCAGTCGCCCATGCATACCAGCCTCCCCTCTCCACGCCACCAGTGTTATCCAAGGGAAAGACAAATGTCGATACAGCTTGGCACCAGAGACGTCGCAACTCATTTCTACAGCTGAGTGAACTGGAGCAACGTGAAATAAAGTGCCTTGCTCAAGAACACAACACGCAGCCCGGTCCGGGATTCGAGCTCACAACCTCACGATCGTAAGCTCGACGCTCTAACCACTGAGCCATGCGCCTTCAAAGTATATAAGATGGCCATAATTATAAAATTTCTCTTTACACTGGACTTCGTTCAATGTCGAGTGAACGTATAACTACACACTCATGGTATTATGAAACATAAATAATCTTTTCTACAATAAGCATAATGCATGAAATTTGGTGGGAGGCAGCTGATCGAATTCATCGAACCGACAGTCCAACTGATTCTCATGTTATCGACTTCGACGGCATATGATATCAGAACGTAAAACCGAAAAATCGCGCTCAGTATTTTGTCCGGCGTACTAACGATTCTGCCAGTTCATTTGCCTTATGAAATATAATATTTCTAAAACGCTAAAAGCTTTGAATAGAAATATTTTGCACTCGCTCAACGTTTCCTAAGGAGTTTTTCACAGGTAGTTGAAACTTTTTCTAAATCCTGGTTGTACTGAGTGCTTATTGGACAGTTTTTCTATCTTATTTATAAAAGAAGCACTCCGTCGGTTGCGATGACGAGGGTCCCAGCTGATACGATCAACTGAACAGCTTGCTCGTGAATTTAATTTTCAATTGGCTGAGCACTCCACAAACACGTGTACCCTTAACGTTGTTCTCGGGGAGATTCGGCGTGACAGTGTGTGACATGTCTAGCTCTTTGAAATACAGGTACTACACATTTTTGCCGGCTGAGTTGACTGGAGCAACGTGAAATAAAGTGTCCTGGTGAAGGACACAACGCGCCCCCGGGAATTGAACTCACGATATTATGATCATGAGCCGAATGCCCTTAACCACTAAGCCACGTGCATTCAATAATATATAATTTACTGGCTATAAATCTATAGCTATACCGGAAGGAGATCAAATTTTAACAAATATTTATTTGTTAACATAAAACACTGTTGTATTTTTGCGCTTTCATACACCCCTTTATAACTATTATTTCTTTGGCTGAAACAAATTGAAACAATTAGCTTCCTTTTTAGATTTGACAAATGTTTGATATTCTGTTAAAACATTAAATATCTCTACTATATGTGGGACACCACTCATCAGCCATGAGGGGAGGTATCAGTGCAATACCGGCGTGTTGGTGCCCAGGCATTTAATACCATGAAAGTACTTCGCTGTGTTTGCCCGAGTCATGATACAACACCACACGGGGGTGGCAAGGCTGCGTGGTAAGTAGCTTGTTTACCAATCACATGGTTCCGGGTTCAGTCCCACTGCGTGGCATCTTGAGCAAGTGTCTTCTGCTATAGCCTCGGGCCGACCAATGCTTTGTGAGTGGATTTGGTAGACGGAAACTGAAAGAAGCCTGTCGTATATATATGTATATATATATATATATAATATATATATATATATATGTTTATGTGTGTGCATGTGTTTGTGTTTCTGTGTTTGTCCCCCTAGCATTGCTTGACAACCGATGCTGGTGTGTTTACGTCCCCGTTACCTAGCGGTTCGGCAAAAGAGACCGATATAATAAGTACTGGGCTTACAAAAGAATAAGTCCCGGGGTCGAGTTGCTCGATTAAAGGCGGTGCTCCAGCATGGCTGCAGTCAAATGTCTAAAGCAAGTAAAAGAGTAAGAGTAAAGAGTATATATAAGAGGGGTTACCCTAAATTAACCGGACACCTTTTAAGTAAGACAAGCTAGTTGTAACCCGGGCTCTGCCGCTAGAATCCTCTTTATGCAACGGTTAGGCATCAGTCTGCCGACCGGCGTCGTCGTATCATGTGGTATTGGCACGTGGTGCGTCTCTGTTTTGCTGTGCTTCTTCCCTGTTCGTCGATATTTGCGATGGCTGAAAGGAAGGAACAGCGTGCTTCCGTGAAATTCAGTTTACTGATGGAGAAAATGGCGGTCAAATCGGTTGTCATGCCTCAAGCAGCTCAGAAAGCAAAACACAAGTTTACGAGCATTTTCACGCTTTAGGAATGGTCAGTTGTCGCTTGAAGACCAACTACCTTCAGAGCGACCGTCGACCCCGCCCCGAATGAATGAAAACATAATGAGAATCCATGAACTGATCTCGGAGGACCATCGCTGAACAATTGATAAATTTGTTGATATGACTGCAGTGTTCTAGAGCTCCTGCCAACGAATTTCGGGCGAGGAATTGTCAATGAAAAGAGCTGCAGCAAAATTTCTGTTTCATTTACTCACGGAAGATCAAAAGCAGTCAAAACTTAATGCGTGTCGTCAACTGAACGAACAGTTGGGAGTTCGTCCGGTCCTTTTTTCGAAGGTCGTCACTTGGGATGAAAGCTGGTGCTACGGAATTTGCAGATGAGGAAGTGGTGAAGAAAAAAGTGACAGAGGCGTTAAAAGGTATCACATCGCAGGTTTCCAGCACTGTTTCGCACAGTGGGAAACGCATCCGGTCCGATGCATTGTTTGAAATGGAGGATACTTTGAAAGTGATAACAGTGTAAACATGTAAAACTAAGTGAATAAAATAACATCGCAAAATACCGGTTTCTTTTTGGTTACCCCTCGTATATATATATATAATATATATATATATATATATATATATATGCATTCATAGAAAATTCTTTTGTTGGAAGGATGGCTCTCGAAGTGTATAAATATTGCTTTAAAATTCATTTGGATAGAAGGCTAACGGAATAATCCGGGCTATTATTTACTAATTTATTTTGATCGAGTGCCACCATGCCTAAGGACATAATGAATTTACGTTCTCGACGTTTCTAAATTCTCATGACGTCAGCAATATAGATACATTCATGCGTGTATATATGCATACATGTATATGTATATATATTTATAAATATATATATATATATAATATATATATATAAATTATATATATATATATAAATATATATATATATATATATAATGTGTGTGTGTGTGTGTGTTTGTGTGTGTGTGTGGTGTGTGTGTGGTGTGTGTGTGTGTGTGTGTGTGTGTGTGTGTGTGTGTGAGTGAGTGTGTATCCATTTTCCCTCTCACTTTTACACGTATGCATTCTCAAACGTTCGCACATACGTAAGGCCACCCATATATACCCTGAAACAAATATAGATATAGGCCAAATTAAATGGCTGATAAAGATTTAAAAAGCAAAAATATATGCATCCATATAAGTAATCTACATAATACACTTACATATATACATGTAGGATGGGGAAAAAAGGAGTTGTCTTTTAGCACTGAGGGAGAAGGAAGCCAAGGATGAATAAGAAGATTTTTTTCGTTGTTTCCTGTAGTGTCAGGTACCCTGGTGTTAATACTACAGCTTCGTATGTTGAAATGTGACTGTCATATATTCACATAGGAAAGCACTTGAATCGGTTGCTCAGTCTAGATTCTGTTTCAGCAACATATAATGGAAACATTGGCAACTTCTTTCGAGAAGCGGGCCTCAGGAGATAGGACCCATCGTCAGGCAGGCTGCACTACTAAAATATCTTAAATTAACTTGTCGTTAGGCGTGCCATTAAGTAAGTTGCCAGTGACTGATATAGTGTCTGTGTGTTCAGATATTTATGAGGGTCTTCTGCCTTTCTCTTTTAAAATATTCGTATACGCGTTTGTACATGTGGCTGCATGTGTATGTAAGTGGTTGCGTATTGACAAAAGAATAGTAGTTTGTAAATACAATGTAATATGATGGAATGGCAAGCAACGAGGAGAATAGACGACGAAGAAAGAGTTTATTAAAGAGAATAGCAGGTTTTATGTACAACAACTTAAACCAGATCAAAAATGATGAAATTGACAAATAAAAATGGCATTTATGGTCCATAATGCCAACATAGGTCAGGTTTAAACTGACAGCACAAGTACAAAAGTACAAATGAAAACACATACTTATATACTCGCACATACACACACATGCACACTTACACACACACAGATACACATATGCACACTTACACACACACAGATACACATATACACACATATATACATACGCACACACAGAAAGTCACACACACACCTAAATATTTATACACACAAACATAAGTAAGTGCATATATACATACACTGACATATGCGGTGTGTATATATATATGTGTCTATATGTATATATAGACACATATACTTGTATAAAATATATAAATAAATATATTCATGTGTATGCGTGTGTGTGTATATATACATAGAGAGAGAGAGAGAAAAACAGAAGAGACAGACAGACAGACAATCAGACTGACAGAGAAGCAAAGAGATAGAGAGAGAAACAGCGAGAGATATACACATATCTATACATATAGATGTGTATGCATCGGCAGATGCGCACTTGTATGGGTGCGTGTGTGTGTGCGTATGTATATGCGTGTTTGTGTGTGTGAGTTTTGTGTGGATGTGTGTGACTGCGTGTGTTTGCGCATCTGCGTTTATTTGAGTATGTATCTCTATCTTTAAAGCCCCCACCAGCAACTGCGCGTTGGTCTGTTTATTTCATGTGTTTTACATTCAGCACTTCACGTGAGAGATGAACGTCAGTTTGATGACCAACCGGAAACTGGTTATTTCGTTGTCAGTCAAACTGATTGGCAAAAAAACAAAAAACAAAAAAAAAACAAGAAGAAAATCTATTTGAAGTTATAACTCCATCATTATTCTACAGCATGACTAAGCATGTTTTAAGCATACAAATATATATATTTAACGGCCAATATGATCACAAATCTTAAACCATTTGAATATTTTGTGGTATGGCGTTTGAAATCACACACACACACAAACACGCATGCAGACGTGCGCACACACACACACAACACCACACACACATATATATATATACACACATACACATATACATTAGAAATCAGGGATATCACTCGAAGCCCAGGTTTCTATTTGATTTGCCTATCCCGTGGAAGTATAATATCAAACGAAGGCTCTAATATGGTGTCGATTCTATTTATTTCAAGCATAAATGCATATATAACAAATTCTTATTTTCAGTGCACTACTGCTGTATGTTTCGTCACTGTTACGTAAATATGCACATATGTGTGTGTGTGTGTGTCTGTCTGTCTATCTGTCTGTGTGTGTATACGTGCAGATGCATAGATCAGCACGTTCATAAATAAGTATATAATATATATATATATATATATATATATATATATATATATATGAGATAATGGTGTCATTGAGACCCAAAGATGTCAATAATGCTGAATAAGTGATATAGACAGACCATAGTTAAGTTCCAGATTCGGTAATATTGCAAATAAAGGGTTTAACGTTGGTTCCTATGACTTAATTTTCCTCTCACACTATCTCCGATGAAGGGATATTATTAAGTAGTATCCTAGAAACAGCTGTAAGACCTTCTATCTATAAATTCTCTAATATCCATACAACCTTGGTTTTTTATCTTATTACGCAAAAAGTATTATATATATATATATATATATATATATATATCTATATATTGATATATATAATATATATATATAATATTGATATATATATATATATATTATATATATATATATTATATATATATATATATATTGATATATATATAATATATATATATATAATATATATAATATATATAATATATATAATATATATATATATATACAGATATATATATATAACAGTATAACCCGACCTTGCCGGGATTAAGTTACGATTATTAAGCTAATCAAGTTCTTTATTTCAAACTAAACTAAGTAATATCGACGTGAAATTTGGGCAAATCCGTTGAAATTGGTTATGTTATATATATAAGGTGGTGCTCCAGCATGGCCACAGTCAAATGGCTGAAACAAGTAAAAGAGTAAAAGAGTAAAGAGTATATTATATATATTATATATATATAATATAATATAAATATATATGGGCAACAGACACGAACACATATGTACGTACGTACACCTATTGCATGTTTTGTGCATGCATACATGTTCATAAACAGAAATGAATGGAAAAATGTTGTTAAATTTGTGGTCCCTGAAACGGAGTGGGTGTGGAGGAAGCCTCGGAAATTGTACCCATTTATATTGTGCAATTCACTAACAAATTGCTACTCACCTCTTTGTTTCTTTGTTGTTAAATAAATGGATTGTTAACAAAACACATTTTTACTCGGCATAAAATAAAAGCAAAATTCTTTCGCACCCACAGTAATGTGTGTGAGAGAGAGATGAAAGATTTAAAATAAATAAATGATTTAAAATAAATATATTGTAGTTGTGTGAGAAAGTATATATACTATGATTACAAAATATAGTGTCTTTCAAAAACATCCTAAATTTGAACACTATATCGCGTGTTTAAGAAAAGACAAAACATTTTACATTTTCGAAAAACTTTTCAAAAATTTTTAGGGGGAATATTTTCCAAACATGTTTTGAAAAGTTTTGACGAAAATTTCTTTCAAGAATTTTGGGGCAAATTTTCGAATAATTTTTCAAAAATTTTTGCGGAAAATTTCCCAAAAATTTTTCTAAAATTTTGGTTAAAATTTTCGAAAAAACTTTTCAAAAACTTTTGGGCAAAATTTTCGAAAAACTTTTCAAAAATTTTTGAGGAAAATTTTCAAAAAATTTTCTTAAAATTTTGGAGAAAATTTTCAAAAATTTTCTTAAAATTTTGGAGAAAATTTTCGAAAAAAAACTTTTCAAATCTTTTAGGGCAAAATTTTCGAAAAATTAAAAAAAAATTTTTGGCGAAAATTTTCCAAAAATTTTTCTAAAATTTTGGAGAAAATTTTCGAAAAAACATTTCAAAAACTTTTGAGGAAAATTTTCAAATAGTTTTTCAAAAATTTTTGCGAAAAATTTTCAAAAAATTTTCTTAAAATTTTGGAGAAAATTCTCGAAAAAACTTTTCAAATCTTTTTGGGCAAAATTTTCGAAAAATTAAAAAAAAATTTTTGGCGAAAATTTTCCAAAAATTTTTCTAAAATTTTGGAGAAAATTTTCGAAAAAACTTTTCAAAAGCTTTAGGAGAAAATTTTCAAATAGTTTTTCAAAAATTTTTGCGGAAAATTTTCAAAAAATTTTTCTTAAAATTTTGGAGAAAATTATCGAAAAAACTTTTCAAATCTTTTTGGTCAAAATTTTCGAAAAACTTTTCAAAAATTTTTGGGCAAAATTTTCCAAAAATTTTTTCAAAAATATTTGAGGAAAATTTTCAAAAAATATTTCAAAAATTTTTGTTGAAAATTTTCAAAAGAGTTTTTAAAAATTTTTGGGGGAAAATTTTCAAAAACTTTTGGGCAAAATTTTCGAAAAACTTTTTAAAAATTTCAGAAAAATTTTCCAAAAATTTTTGGGGAAAATTTTCCAAACATTTTTCAAAAACTTTGGGAAAAATTTTTGGGGAAAACTTTCAAAAAATTTTTCTGAAAGTTTGGGAAGAATTTTCGAAAAATTTTTCTAAAAGTTTGGGAAAAATTTTTGGAAAACTTTTCAAAAATTTTTAACGAAAATTTTCGAAAAACATTTCAAAAAGTTTTGCGGAAAAATTTTCAAAAAATTTTTGGGGGAAAATATTCGAAAAACTTTTCAAAAATTTTGGGGAAAATTTGCAAAATATTTTTCAAGAATTTTTGTGGAAAATTTACGAAAAGTTTTTCAAAAACTTTTGCGGAAAATTTTCAAAAAATTAAAAAAAATCTGGAGGAAAATTTTCGAAAAACTTTTTGCATAACACTGTCTTCTCCAATTCTTTCTCCTCATCAATCATGTAAATAAACACGCAAATTGCTGTCTTCTTGTGATGTCCTTTCCGTTTTATTTCCCAGAGCTCTTGTTAATTCTGTAAGAGCGGACTGCAACTTGTCAAAGGTCTCATAGGGTCTCATTCCTCTATACATAATACCCAAGTACCAACCTCATTTTCTCCGCTGTCGAAAATAGAGTAACTTACTGAGCATGTTCTATCCCCATATCAATTCCAATTTCTCCGACATATTTCTCAAACCTGGGTGTTGGTGCTCCCAGTACTCTTACAACTACTAGTATGACAGTTACTCTCTTTGCCCACATTCGAGCAATTTCGTCTTTTAGTAGCTTGCATTTTTCAGTCTTTTCCAGCTCTTTGTCACCCACTCCTGCATCCCCAGTTATGGCTGCAGTTTTGGATTCTTTCTCCCTTTTATTCACTGCAACAATGTCTAGTCCCTAAGCATGAAGAACTGAATCACACTGGACTGTAAAATCCCACAAGATTTTATACTCATTATTCTCGGTGAAGCCTTCTGGCTTTTACACGTACCATTGCTGTGTCCTTTCAAGAGTACATTTCTCATACAATCTCCGGGGAGCATATGTAGCTATGTCAGCATGCCTTTTGTATTCATTTTGGGCTAGTTCGCTAGACTCTCTCACAATATTTTGTCATCATGTTCATCATCATCATCATCATCATCATCATTTCTAAAGAGGCGAGCTGATAAAATCGTTAGCACGCTGAGCAAAATGCTTAGCGGCATTTCGTCCGTCATTACGTTCTGAGTTCATATTCCGCCGAGGTCGACTTTGCGTTTCATCCTTTCGGGGTCGACAAATTAAGTACCAGTGGAATACTGGAGTTGATGTAATCGACTTGACCTCTCCCCACAAATTTCAGGCTTTGTGCCTATAACAGAAAGGACTATTATTATTTGTTTTGTTTTCATATGGAACGTTTTATGAAAAAAGTGGTATTAGAACATGTATATCTATGATCAATGATATTCCAGCTAATACTTCCAGCCTTTCGTTGAGGAATAGCGTATGAACAGGTTCTAAATGCCAGAACGTGATGTACGGCTTGTTTCCTTCTTCCTTTAATCCACAGCAACAATGTTGGGTCTCCAAGCATCAATGACTGTGTTACGCTGGATTGTAAATCCACAAGATTTTATACTCGTTGATCTCGGTGACGCATTCTGATTGCTTTTTCTAGCTAAGTCAAGTGACCACGTAGAGGCAATCTCATCGACTACTACTACTACTACTACTACTACTATTACTACTACTAACTACTACTACTACTACTACTACTAACTACTAACTACTACTACTACTACTACTACTACTATACTACTACTACTACTACTACCACTAACTACTAACTACTACTACTACTACTACTACGACTACTACTACTACTACTACTACTACTACTACTACTGCTGCTGCTGCTGCTGCTGCTGCTAACCATTGTACCAACACTACAGATACTAATGCTACAACATAATAAAGAAACAAATACAAAGAAAGCTACATTGCTAAAGATGTCTACATGAAAGGCAAGATACTTCCGACCCGTGATATAAAACTAACCAACATATATTTCTTTATTGCCCTCAAGGGGCTAAACATAGAGGGGACAAACAAGGACAGACAAAGGGATTAAGTCGATTACATCGACCCTAGTACGTAACTGGTACTTTATTTATCGACCCCGAAAGGATGAAAGACAAAGTCGACCTCGGCGGAATTTGAACTCAGAACGTAACGGCAAACGAAATATCGCTAAACATTTCGCCCGGCGCACTAACGTTTCTGCCATCTAACCAACATAAGCTGTGCTATTTTCTAATTTTGCATCAAGTATAAGTTGTAATATTACTAAATTGTCGCTTGTTGCTGCGCATTTATTGAGAAAACGAATATATTCTATTTAGCGAGCGTGACTGTGCTTCGCAGCGCTGTTAATATATCAAATGAACGGTAAGATAAAACACTGCATGGCGTGTTTTCGATAGAGAGCCTAGTGACTGGTCGGGTTTTAAGTCTCTGGCAGTTGCTTCCTGTGAGTTGATCAAAATTATCATAAATAATGAGTTATGGAGACGGAATCAAGTTAAGACTACTGTTGCATTGGCTTTCTTATCCAACAAATAGATGAGTAAAAATAACTAAGTGGAAAGACATGATACCAGTGTAAGAACGCGGTAAACCAATGAACAAATTACGTTAAACTTTGATGTACGCTAAGCAGTGTTTAAACCATGTCAAACTGGTCGCAATGAAAGACAAATTGTGTAATATAAATTCATAAGCAAGTGTAGTCTTGTGGTGAATACGTTCACTCTACAACGACTAAGGTACAGGTTATAACTCATAGTGCAGCATATGCGGCAAGGGTTTTACGTGTACCCACGGATAGAACAAAATCTTGTGTATAAATTTGGAAGTCGGAAACTGTAGAAACCCGTTACTCCAGTGTGTGTATATGCGCGCGCACGCGTGTGATTGTTCAGTATTATTTCAAGATTTCTTGCCAATAGAGAAAGAGTCGGATGCTAACCTAGATCCTTCATTGGAATTTCAGCATCAACAAAAGAGTATTTTTACATGTATGTATGTATATGCGCAGATTAGTTTTTTTTTTTTTATGTATCTATTCTCATGCTCTTTTACATTTAAAAGATTAACTTCTGGAAAATTTTACAGATTTTTACAGCTCCAGTGATGGGCTGGATATGTAGTATTCGAATTAGATTTCTCTTTTCTGGTTTTGAGAAGCCTAAATTCTCAAGATTGG
>NC_043001.1:124203775-124226275 GCF_006345805.1 Octopus sinensis | reverse complement strand
ATTAAATATACATATATATATATATATATATATACATAATATGTATATAGATATACAAACAGATATAACATTTCCCATATATATATATATGTATACATATATACATACATACATAAATATAATAATAATAATAATAATAATACAGATAATATATATGTATAACTTATCTGTATACGTATATAGATATACACACACACGCACACCACACACATGCATACACACACACATACATATATATATATATATATATATATATATATATATATATATATATATATATATATATAGCAATAAGGGTTTAGCAACGAATTGCCTTACCACATACCGAATTTAGAAATAGCAGTCAAAGGGTTATAGCTATTTCTTCTACTAAAAAGGGAGATCTCAGTAAAAACAGCAATTGGAAGGCAGACACAAACAGGTAAGAGAGAATGAATTGACGGCAATCTATCATACATTTTTAAGTTATCTACGGACGACGTTTCGAAATCAAGTTTTAGGAAAGCATAAGAATCAAATATTAAATATTAAATAATTCTATCTTACCGAAACTTCCTTTCTCTTCAGCGTAGAATACTATAATCATAAATGATTATATATTGAATTTTGAGATACTAGAAGGCACCAACTCAACTCAGTATCAGAGCGAGCTAGAATCCGCTCTGATACTGAGTTGAGTTGGTGCCTTCTAGTATCTCAAAATTCAATATAAATCATTTATGATTATAGTATTCTACGCTGAAGAGAAAGGAAGTTTCGGTAAGATAGAATTATTTAATATTTAATATTTGATTCTTATGCTTTCCTAAAAACTTGATTTCGAAACGTACGTCCGTAGATAACTTAAAAATGTATGATAGATTGCCGTCAATTCATTCTCTCTTACCTGTTTGTGTCTGCCTTCCAATTGCTGTTTTTACTGAGATCTCCCTTTTTAGTAGAAGAAATAGCTATAACCCTTTGACTGCTATTTCTAAATTCGGTATGTGGTAAGGCAATTCGTTGCTAAACCCTTTATTGCTTAGTATTACTTAAATTTTCCTCGAATGAGGCTTTTACATGCCGAAGACTACTTGGTGTAATTGATAATTATTCCAAATTAATTAATTTCACCCTTCATTATTACGTATATATATATATATATATATATATATATATATATGCATATGTAGGCACAGGACGTTGTGAAACGTGTACAACAAAACAGTACGAAGCACGAGTATATGGGACATGAACTACTCTTTCGAAAAACGAAAGACACAAATGGAAAACGAAACAAACAACATAAAGAACGACCCTTCATCAGTTGTTGGCTGCTTTTCTAGTCTCGTATTTTGAGCATGTAACAACAATATCCGCTTTCGATAAAACAGTTGCTCCCGCAGGCAAATTCATCAAAACTTGTGATTTTGCGGAGGGTCAAAATAGGTAACACAAGCAGGACACTGAAAACAAACAGGAAGGGATGTTAAGCCTAAACGAGGTTGTGGTGGTGAATGCGTAGATCAATCTAGGACAGGAGACAAACAGGAACACATCTTCCTTGTTCCATGTTCAACGGAGAAAATGAAAGATGGTCGATGGTCACGTAGTAGCCACGTGAGCAAGGGAGGAGGAGTGAGGGAAAGAGAATGACAGTGGAATAGGATCGAATAGTGGGAGAAGAGGAGGTAAACAAATAAGAGAGAAAATAAGAGAGAAAAAATATCGTATAGAATGCGCATCAGAATTATTAAGATAAAACTTATATATCTATCTATCTATCTATCTATCTATCTATCTATCTATATATATATATATATATATATATATAATATATATATATCACGTGATCATGTGATCGACCAGACCATCACATGTTGTTACACATCACTGGTCACAATGTGTTTGCATTGTTTTAGCCTTCGAATGACGCCACCCCGCTGGCTAAGCGAGCAGGCCATATATATATATATACACACATAATATATATATAATATATATTATATATATATATATATATATGTATATATATATATGTATGTATGTATGTATGTATGTATGCATGTATGCGTGTATGTATGCATGTATGTATGTATAAACGTATGCAAATACTAATACCCATGCGGCACACTGGTATACGCATACGCGTGCAGGACACACACATTAAAATATACATGAATACGTATATGTGAATATGTATGTACGTATGTATGTATGTATCTCTCTCTGTCTCTCTCTCTATCTCACTCTCTCTCTCTCTCTCTCTCTTTATATATATATATATATATATATATATATATATATATATGCACACATACATACACACACCTGTGTGTGTGTACGTAGAAAGGAAAAGATAGATAAACAGGAAAATAAATATATTTAATGACATCACCTGTTCCTGTATATGTTATATCTATGAATATGCTTAACCTTATACTTGTGTAGATACATCTATGTATTCACAAACACACACACACACACGCTTATATGTATATATTTTTGTACACATTTTCCTTTCAAACATGCTGTATTGCAAAATATGATATAACTACTGTCCGTGTTTATTCGTTTTTATTAAGGATTTTTTTATTTAGTTATTAGTCATTTGTGTGTAATTTAGATGCATATTATTAACATGTCTGTTTTCTCTCATTGGATGAATTCATAGAGGTAGCAGTGGTCTTGTCGTTTTCTAATAGCAATAATTTATGATGAATGAAATTTTATAACTGATAAAATCATTCCCACTATCATTTAAATTTTCTCTCCTTTTATTGTTTCATGTGGTTCTTTATACTGAATTGTATACCACTCTGCAGACCAGATCGTCATATGTTGTTGCACAACACGGGTTACACGTGCTCCCTCGCATTGTTGTATCTTTAGAATTACGCGCTGGTTAGTCGGAAAAAGTTTGCTTTCCCACTTAACGGAGCACCAATCCGTCGCAGAGTTACCCACTTACAACTGAATGGACTGGAGGAAGGTGAAATAAAGTGTTTTGCACAAGAATGCAAAGTTTCTCGGAAACGAAACTACAAACTCAAGATCAAGAGCGCAATACTCTAGCCTAGCCGCTCAGCCTTGCACTTTTACGAATTCTATGAGTTCCTCGCTTTAAGAGTATAGCGAAACGCTTGGCTGGAAGCCCAAGTTTCAGGATACTTTTACAGGGCTTAGAAAAACTCAAGGACCACTGCAATAAGTGTGTGAATCTGAGAGGGTAATATATTGAATAAAATCATAATTAACTGATCATGCTGTATTTTCTTTCGCACAATGCCAAGAACTTTTCAGTATACCCTCGTATTGTCGGAAATAATTCTATGATGTTTTTTTTCTGTTTGGTTTCGTTTCATATAGTGAATTATCAGAGTTGGAATGTCTGATTGGCGAGACCCTTGACCACTCTTTTCACCGAGTGCTTTGTCTGCAAAAAATAGAAATATCAGTAGTACAGTTCAACAGAGATGTTCTTTGTATTTTGGCATTCTTATGAGGAAGTAACTCTAAATCTTGTCTAAAATATAAGCCTATACTTTCATTTACAGAAATATTACGAAGGTAGCTTTCTTTATTTTTAGTAGTAACGTTTCCAGCCCCGTTGGATTTCTGCAAAAATTTCCGAGCAATATACCCAATAAGCACATATATCTTTTTGTTTTATATCTACACGTACTAAGTACAAAGGACTTGATATTCAGCGAATGATGACATTGATCTGAATGAAACTAGCTCAGAGGTAGGCCTAAATGCATCTCTATATTGTGGAGGAATAGCTCGATTTCGAACATGTGAAGTTGTAAATTTTGGAGTTAAAATTTTTCGTCGTTTCATGGTTTCATTCCTAATCTCAAAGAATTTGCTGTTGTAATATATCTACCTTTGTAATGTTCCCATCTTTTTTTTTCTTTCTAGTTTCAGCTCAGAGCTGCGGCCATGCTGATGCACCGCCGTTTTGTGCTACACTGTTATTGCGACGAACCTCGTCTAATATGTGGCACTTGGTGAAGAATGGAGATTGATACAGCTACTCTCATTTGCACCTCTTGCCGTGAGGTAGGTTCATCTTTGTTCATAATAATAATCGGATTGCTCATATTTCTTTACCATATTAAATCATAGTATTTCATGTAATACAAAATCACCACAGCATCAACTTCACCCCACATCCCAAAACGCAAAGGACTCTCTTAAAATGAAAATGCAAATGTGCATTCCAATAAAATATAAAGGCAACCGATGTAATATTAAATTTTCAGTGCAAACACTGAAGCTGTTAACTTTATAGATGTCAAAACGGTATATGTGCAAAAATATTTTCATCCTTTGGCCATACGTTTTCAACAAGTAAATATTGTAGTACATTATAGTAGTTAGCAAAACATTACTTAATAACACTAAACCATACGTAGGTGTGTAAAGAAATGACTGAATATTAACTATGGAAGATTTATTGAACGGAATGTTAAAAGAAAACCGAACACGCATGAGTGAAAGAATTTAAGAATGTAACCAGACGTTAAACGATTTTAAATGAGACTATGACCATGTTATTAGAACGTTATTTATATGCTTTACTTATATTTCCAAAATACACTAACGAATAGTGCCTTTCATTCAGATGCAGAGCAGCCAAGTTTCATGCAGCACACATACACACAAACCTGTGCGCATTTTCTTATATTAATGAAATCATAGAGGTAACATTATCTATTTATCTATAATAGTAATACGCCAATTTGTTTTTCTTACGTACCTGACGCGTGTGTCACGCATAAGAGAAAGGAATCGTTGAAAGAAATTTTGTTGCATAAATAAAAATTTTTAACTAGATCTCTCGTAAATTTTAAAGAGATTTGAAACCACCACCTATGTGTTGTATTACTACTTCTCAACACCTATGCTGACTGGTCCAAAGAAGCAGCAACGATCTTGATGGGAAAAGTTAAGACACTTAAATCTGACGCGAGTGTCGAGCAAAAAAAGACCTGTCGCAGGAATATTTAAACTTTTGTGGCTGTCAACGTTTTCTCTCTATAGATACAGACAGACGTACAGTGAGAGCGGTGGTGGGAGAAAGAGTGAAAGAGAGACGGTGAAGCTGTCAAACGTTGTTATAGAGAGAAATTGGAGGGAAGGGAGGAAAGAGAGAGATCGAGGAAGAGAGGGTGATATCCCAAAGAGAGAAACGACAAACACTTGTCAAAGTGTGGGGTGTATTACCCTAGTAACCATAGCTTTTGAGATAGGTGTTTCTAACGTAGCCCACTCACTTCCTCGCCTCTTTTTACATGTCATGTCCCTGTAAATTTTGGAGCCAATCCGACTCAATCTAGTGCCCCTTAACCCAATTCCAATCCCCAAATCAGACAAACGTTTCGCATTTCTGCTTTATAGATATTGAATTTAGAGAAAAGAAGATACAAGTGCAAAGTAGTTTCAGAGTATCAGGTATATTACTCTGTTGGTGTTAGCAAAGCGTTTTCCATATGTAGAATAACTAGACACGAACATTCATTTAGGGATAGTAATAGGCGGAATAATAGAAGCTCAAGCAATTTAATTTGGTTCATAATAGATAATAATAAAGTTATGCCATTACCTGGGTTATAATTAGTAGAGATGAACCATACTGAAGAGGAAGCAAACGGTTTGAATTGTGTGTAGAAGATATTTGCGAAATTCTTACATCAAAATACAAATTAATAAGCCATAGCTGCAAAAGCGCACTCAAATGAATTCATCAAGAGAAGTATACGTTTAACCGATTCAAATAATTGCATGATAGGTAATACTAAAATTAGAATCGAAATCAAGTAAAACTAAGGGAAAAGTAAATTGAATATAAACTTCAACATAAATTAAGCATAATTTTAAAGAGTGTAAAGAAGAATAAACGAATAAAATTAACTATCGCCCTAAATGAAATTAAATCCATTATAGAATTAGCTAATTAAATAATAGACCAATAGCTTATCAACAATGATAATGATGATAACAATAATAATATCAACATACTTATAGTAACAAGATACACCGAATAAAACAGGAATACTATTTTTATACTGATGGAATGGTAAAGGACCATGAACTTAATACATTAGCGGACTATTGATCCAATTTCGGACAGCAAGTAACTTGTTTTCCTCACCAGCCGGGTTAAAAGGTCACAATTTTTGGTTATCTTAAGGAACACTAACACCAGGTCTATGCACAATTTTAGTTGGTTTAGTACTGTTCAGGTGGTATCTGAAATGCAGTGAAATTGTACCCTGACGAAGAGGCATCAGTAATTAAAGCCAAAATGCACATCAAGATGCAAAATTTGCAGTGTGCACTAACTTTCAGCGGAAACACATGTAGGTACTGATATAGAGAGATGTCATTAACTGTATAATAAAACCTGGATTTGTAAATGTTTGTACTCCTAATGTATTAATTTATATATGTGTATGGGTGTGCGCGGGCGCGCGAGCATGTGTACTTGCACAAGTATTTGTGCTTGTGTCAGGATGAGCGTATATGTGTATACGGGTGTATATATATGTATATCCCTTTCAGCATATATATATATATAGAGAGAGAGAGAGAGATAGATAGATAGATAGATATATGTATACACACACATATATATATATATAATCCATACATACACATACATACATACATACATATATAATACATACATACGTGTGTGTGTGTGTGTGTGTGTGTGTGTGTGTCACTGTGTATGGTATACGTAAAGCATGTGTATACGAAAACATCCATATATCTGTTTCATAGTTGAAATGACAACATAAACGTCCTGCTAAGTTTTATGACAGTCTAAGCTTAACAACGAACATCAAAGGAGAACATTGCATAATAATACACAATAAACCTCTCGCTTGGAAAATGACATCTATCTCACTGACGTTCCAGTAATATTTGTTCTCTTATCTGCAAACCCCTATTCTCTCCTGTGTTATCTCCTCCATCTTAATTCGGAATAATTTTCTTTCACAAGCGCTTCTGCTACAGGCACTCACTTACTTCCAGATAGTGAACTTTGTGAAATTTTTAATTCAGAAATTTTCCGCCCAGAAGTTATGCATTTCTTGATTATGTTATTGATATCAAGTAGTGAATAATCATCTTCTGATAATGAAATACACCTAAGTTGTAAACAATGTGTCATCCTTTTTTTAATTTTTTCATATAGATTGTGAAACACTGAGACACCGATTTGATAACAAAGGACTAAATTAGAATACTCGAGAGGAAATACTCCTGGAGTTTTTAGTACTAGATATTTGTCACGCAATTTAAAGTTTAAGCTGTGCTGTACAAGTTTACATTGCGACAATATAAACATTCATTTAACCAAAATAGCCTTGACCTGAAGAGTAGCCTGCGGTGTACACCTCGCCTGGATATTTACCACTTCTTAGGTTCCGCTCGCTATGGAATATAAATGTAGCCTGGATCTTATATACTCCATTCCATAACTCTTGTATTCTTATTCTTACACCCGGCAACCTTTTCTTGTAATTTTCTGACACAACCAGCTGTGCCTCTGGAGGAATGAAAACCACACAGAGACTCATACACTATATTTGGAACTATGAAGGTATTTAAACGCTCTAACAGAATGCGGGCAAGTACATTTACAACCACAGAAAAAAGCTAAATCCCACGAAAATTTCCACAGAGCCTTTGATCCCGATTTATAAAAGGAGACTAAAATGGCATCTGTAAGTCTCGTTGAGTTGGGGTTCAAGAAAGAAGAGTATTGTCTAAGTTTTGTTTTCCTAATAGTAGATCATGAATTTCTGCTGATCTATCGGAGAACCAGTAACTGGGCTTACTTGATTTAAATCCCACAGACAAACTTGCAGCCTGAAATAATTTTGTTTTGAAATCCTCCCATAGATTGTTTGGGTCAGGATTGATACTTTCTATAGCATCTTGGAATCTTTGTAAGTTGCTTGATAATTTAAATGTTGCAATATTTAACTTAAGATTTAAATATAAATAATATGTATATAAAAGTAATAATACAATACACATATATAAACTTACAAAAAACAGGAACGATGTGTGAATAAAAATTAAATAAGAGTTAAATATAAATAATTTTGTTTCTTATATATATATATATGTATATTTCTCCTAATGTATATATATATATATATATATATATATATACAGTTTATATTTTTCAATACATACTTAGATACATACATATACATATATGTATATATATATAGATGTATATATATATAATATATATATATATATATATGTTATGTATCAAAGTATATTAAATCATTGAATTGATTGTATATTCTATGTATATATATATTATATATATATATATATATATATATATATATATAATATATATATTATATATATATACATATATATATATACATATACATATATATATATATATACATATATATATATATATATAGAACAACTATATACTAGCTACCGTCCCAACCACCGCATTCATTTTTTAGACCCAATACGCAAACACAGAGACACAAGATAGCACCAAACAAGCAGGAGGAACCAAAAGTAATAAAAATTATTAATCTAACTCACAAGGAACTAACAGCAAACCAATAAACATACTTTCCAAAGGACTCAAGTTTACACCCACCCCACAACACCCCAACTACAATGAAATGAAAGAAGACATCGCAGAATTCTGCAGAAAATTAAGACTTACTGAGGAGCTATACGATAAATACAACGAGGACGAATCGTTAGCCAGAAATAGGAGTAACTACACCCCCTCGAAAGGTAAGAATAAAACACTTGATGATTTCTGTGACCACATATCAAATTACCCATATCAACATATGCACAAACAAAAACACAAACCAAACTTCAGCAAAAAAGAATGGGCTGAGTTGAACAAATAAAACTAGATAAAACAATAACAATCAAAGAGGCCGATAAAGGGAGTGCTGTTGTCTTAATGGATACGACATTTTACATAACTTTGGTACTTTCTATGCTGGAAGACACAACATACTATGAAAAGGCACAAAACTACAGTCAACAAAAATAATGAGGGAACTAAAATCCATATTAAACCCATACAAAGCAGGGCTAACCGACAAAGAATATGATTATATGACCAATTTCACAAGTAAAACTAGCCAATTCTACGGTATACCTAAGATCCACAAAAGTGAAAAAATAAGCAACGCATGCAAGATAGCTACAGACAAAATAATTAAAGTCCCTAATCCTAATGACCTCAAATTGAGACCCATAATAGCAGGTCCCGCATGCGAAACCCACCGCCTCAGTAACTTTTTAGACACCCTGTTAAAACCACTCCTCAAACATGTCAAAAGCTATATAAGGGACGACTTAGATATGCTCAATCACCTACCGAATACTATAAACAAAAACACCATACTGGTATCCTTCGATGTAGTCAACCTCTACTCCAATATCCCCCACAACCTAGGACTAGAGGCAATCCAATTCTGGCTAGAGAGCACGCCAACGAACTACCACACCGCATCAAAAAAGAATTTGTGATAGAAGGGGTTAAATTCATCCTGGAAAATAACTTCTTCGCCTTCAATGACAACTTCTACCGACAAAAATCGGGGACTGCGATGGGTACACGAATGGCCCCCTCCTTTGCCAACCTAGTCATAGGATACCTAGAGATCAGTCTGTATCGTAAGGTTCTAGAAAGATATGGCAGCCCTTTCTCCATCTACATAGAAAACAACTGGAAGAGATATCTAGATGACTGTTTCATCCTTTGGCATAAAAATATAGAAAAACTCATAGAATTCCAGAAAATTTTAAACGGACTGGACGTAAACATCCAATTCCCGATGGAATATAGCCAACAACAACTCCCCTTCCTCGATATCCTCATTAAGAAAGCTAATAATATAATAGAAACAGACATATACTATAAGCCTACAGACTCTAAGCAATATCTTCCATTCAATTCATGCCACCCCAGACACACCAGGATGAATATCCCCTTCAATCTAGCAAAAAGGATATGCACTATAGTCTCTAACGCAAACACCAGAGACACACGACTACAAGAACTAAAAGATACCCTAATCACCAGGAACTATCCACCTTCACTTATTGACAAATGCATTCAACGTGCCCTTCAACTTAACATCAAGGAACTGAGACATCCCAAATCAAAGAAAAACTTACAACCAAAAGCCTTACCATACATCTCCACACACAACCCTCTCAATAACGAAGCCTTCGACACCATCCTCCACAACATACCCCTCCTAAAAAAAGACCACAGAATGAACACAATCCTCCAAACACACACGATCATAAAAAGCAAAAGACAGCCTAGATCCATGAAAAGTCTCCTTACACAAGCCCGAATTCACTCTTCAACACAGAAGCCGACAGTAAAAAAATGTGGAAGACCCAATTGCGGGATATGCGACTATCTAATCGAGGGTTCTGAGTTCTCCTTCAAACAGGGACAACGTTTTACAGTGAAAAGCAACTTCACATGTGCTTCGGAGAACCTAATATACTCACTAACCTGCTCCGGGTGTCAAGAGCAGTACATAGGCCAAACAAAAAATGGTTTGCGTAAACGAATGGCCCTGCACAGATCCCAGATAAAAATTCCCCAAAACAGAAAAATAGATACTTGCGCCAACAAAAAAACACCAAACTTCAGAATTTTCCCCCTCTACCAATTTAGGGACGATACAACCTCGAGACAACGAATAAGTAAAGAAAATCTCTTTATTACAAAATACAAGCCACTTCTTAACGGGTCTACGACAAACAATTAATATACCTCAACTTTAGAATAAAAGAAAAAAATATATCTACACACACAAATACTACACTCAATAGAATCCATTACTAATCAGCCCCTTCATAGCTATATTTACATTCATATTCTCCCTTCTCTGTTTTTTTCTTCTTCTTCTTCTTCCTCTTCTTCTTCTTCATCATCATCGTTATCATCATCATCGGCATCATCATCATCGCCACCATCATCACCACCATCTTCTCCTTCTCCTCCTCTTCTTCTTCTTCTTCTTCATCATCATCGTTATCATCATCATCGTCGTCATAATCATCACCACCATCACCATCATCGTCATCTTCTCCTTCTCTTCTCCTTCTCCTTCTTCTTCTTCTTCTTCTTCTTCTTCTTCTTCTTCTCCACCCCCTACCCCTTAAGTTTGTCACTAATGTTTTTTAGTATAACACCTACGCTAATTCTATAAACAAGCCTGTCAATATAAATATTCTCCTGAATTGAACTGAGACTGCCAGCCGCCACTGACCATTCAAAATACGACCATCAGGGCACTCCCAGATTCTCCCACCCCCCTTTCCTCACCAGCCTTCTCTCTACTACCCTACCAAGAGCTCACAACTACCTCGAACACACAAGTGCAAACAAGGGAGTCAGAGAAAGGCAGAATGCCACTTAAATCTGAACACTACTATAGAAATATTCTTTTAAAAAAACTTTTCTTCTAATTTTTCTAAATTTAATTATTTAATCGTTACAGTTGAAAAGGTCTCAAAATGACCGAAACCGGTACTGAAATGTTCACTATAAAATTATTTTAGCATTTTCTATTTTTTACTTGTTTTTTCATATATATATATATATATATATACATATATATTATATATATATACATATATATTATATATATATATATGATATATATATATATTTTTATTTACATATATATATATATTTTATATATATAAAAAATTATATTTACATTTTATATAATATATTCATCCATATTCATTTATACACGCACACACGTGCGCAAGCACATCTTTGAGTCAGTATGTTTTTATTCCATGAACAAACGTTGTCAATAACAATATTTTCAGTTTATATTACGAGAATCAAAGGAACTGACATGTTAATCATTTCACACTATCCTCCCCTCCCTACACTCATAGCGTAACACTCCCAATAACGCTTATAACGAGTTTTATTTTTTACGGCGATGTTCTTTCATGTTGACGACACATCAGAAGAGAGTGTAATTTCGTCTCACGTGACATACTCGATGGATGTTTTGAAGCTTGAACAAACGTGTTTCTCCAATGTTGTCAAATTACTCCTAAGTGGTCAAAAGAACAAACATTTATGTATGTATGTATGTATGTATGTATGTATGTATGTATGTATGTATGTATGTATGTATGTATGTACGTACGTACGTATGTATGTATGTATGTATGTATGTATGCATGCATGCATGTATATATGCATATATGTATATATGTATGTATGGTTGTATATATATATGTATGTATGTACGTACGTATGTATGTATGTATGCATGTATGTATGTATGTATGTATGCATGTATGTATGTATATATGCATGTATACATGTATATATGTATGCTTGTATGTTCAAGTATAAATATGTATGTATGTATGTATGCATGCATGTATATATGTATATATGCATATATGTATGTATGGTTGTATGTATGTATGTATGTATGTATGTACGTACGTACGTATGTATGTATGCATGTATGTATGTATGTATGCATGTATGTATGTATGTATGTATGTATGTATGTGTGTATGTATGCATGTATATATGTATATATGTATGTATGCTTGTATTTTCAAGTATAAATATATATGTGTATGTGTGCGCGCGTGCGTGTGTCTGTGTGTATGTGCATAAATAGCCTCGTATGCACTCACATATACACATTTATACACTCACACATCTGCACAGGTGCACGCACACACACACACACACACCCATATACCCACCTCACAGACACACGCGCAATGAAACACACACACACACGCACACATATATGTAAACATATGTAGATATGTATGCAAGTACAACTGAATGATGTATTTATATATAAACAAATTTTTTAAAGAATCACAAGTGCGATAAAGATAGGCATGCGATTGCGCAGGTTTTAATATATGTATGCACATATATATATATATATATATATATATATATATATATATATATATATATATATATATATATATGTATATATATATAATATATGTATATATATATATATATATGTATATATATTGTATATATATATATATATGTATATATATATATATATATATATGTATATATATGTATATATATATGTGTGTATATATATATATATATGTATATATATATATATATATATATATATATATATATATATTAATATATATATATTATATATATATGTGTGTGTGTGTGTGTGTGTGTGTGTATATATATAACTATATGGACAGAAACAACGATTTCTTTACTGAATGGATACTGGCGATGAAAAATGGTGCCTGTTCATCAATATGAAGCAGCATAAGGAATGAGGAATGGATTAGCCCCGGTAAACAAGAGACACAACGCGTGAAACAAGACCTTCATCCGCGTAAAACGATGTTGTGCATACGGTGGGACTGGGAAGGGATTATCCATTATGAATTGCTTGAACGGAACCAAACGGTCAACGCGGAACCCTATGTTCAACAGATGGAACGATTCAACATTGCTATTCAAGAGTAAAGACCTAATCGGCAGCATGGAGTTCTACTGCTGCACGACAACGCCCGTCCTCATATCGCCAATATGACCAAGGAAGCCATTCAAACACATGGCTGGAAAGTGCTGCCACAGCCACCGTACTCTACTGATTTGGCATCAACGAATTTCCACCTCTTTCGATCTCTTTCAAATGCTATGCGCGGAGCTTCGTTTAATACTCATACAGAATTGAGAGCTTCGTTGGTTCAATTTTTCGAGTCGAAATCAGGTGATTTCTACCACCGAGGTATTGAAAATCTTGTTGAACGGTTGGGAAGAAGTTGTAAAAAACAAGGGCGAATACATTATTGATTAATTAGTTATTTTTTATTAAGCGTTTTAAAAAGTTGAAATTTTAAAAAACGGCGGGAACTTAGTTGCCTACCTAATATATTATATATATATATATATATATATATATATATATATATATATATATATATATATATATATATATATATATATATATATATTATGTTGAGGGTACTACTATTCGTAGATACCAACACGCTAAGAGGGACCAATGCGGTCAAAACTACTAAAAATAAACAAAATTTTACCGAATGCAAAACTTCAAAACACATCATTTTAAAAAAGAATTCAGTTACATACCACATGTGATTTCGCATTTAAATGCAGAATATGCATTTCTATGTTCATCAGTGCAACAAACTCAAGAAATATAAGAGAAAAACATAACATTACAAGCTCGATAGCCAACCGTATAATTCGTCGTAGCATGTCCGAATGTTTATCTTTACATATCTATGAAAATGGCGGGTTTATTCGCAATGCATTTCGGTACCAAATTGTCTATTCGGAATAAAAATTCAGTATTGAACTATTCCGGTGGAAAATATAAATTAACAATTGAGGATAAAATCTTTAAAAGAAATTATCAGTAGTCAGCGTGAAAAACCTCGTAAGAGAAAAAATCCGTAAATTCCTCCTCTTTGAAAATATTCATTTTGTTTATTTGAAAATATTCATTTTGTTTATTTTTAGTAGTTTTGACCGCATTGGTCCCTCTTAGCGTGTTGGTATCTACGAATAGTAGTACCCTCAACATAATATAAATGAATATTTTCAAAGAGGAAGAATTTACGGATTTTTTCTCTCACGAGGTTTTTCACGCTGACTACTGATAATTTCTTTTAAAGATTTTATCCTCAATTGTTAAATTAATATATATGTATATATATATATATATATTATATATATATATATATATATATATATGTATATATATATATATAATATATATATATATATGTATAATATATATATATGTAGATATATATATATATATATATTAATATATATATATATATATATATATGTATATATATATATGTAGATATATATGTATATATATATATATTATATGTATGTATATATATGTATATATGAATATGTATATAAATGCATATAAATGTATATATGTATATAAATGTATATATATATATATATATATATATATATATATACATACATATGTGTGTGTGAGCCTATGTATGTATATATATATGTATGCGTGTGTATAAATATGCGCGTGTGTGTATGTATATATGATATGTAAATATTATTGACCGCACATAATATATATGTTTTGTTTGCTCAACGGGTCGCCCTGTACCAACGCTTGGGAACGACTCCCTCATAACGCTGCGAAGAAAAACACTTGAAAGCGCTACGAGAGAGTCTTCCCCTATGGTTTAACACCTAGTACTATGAGGCAGTCATCTGCTAAATGCCATCCAGCATCGAACCGATGAAGAGACAGAACACATGCGTTGAGTATGCGAGGGCGATGATGTTTAGAAATTTAGCGCTGCTTTTAATTCGTTATTGAATGTATATCTGTATATATTTGTAGTCATATGTACATTTGTTTATTAACATCAATTTACCGACACACGAATACAGGTATACTCACACACACACCTGCAAATATGTATGTTTATATTTGTCAGTGTAATAAACTCATAGAAAATGATTATGTATATTGGAATAAAGTATTCCGAATAATAAGTGAGTTTGTCCATAACCGTGAGTCCAAGCAAATATATTCCTTATCCTTCGTATGGTCTTTAGGAAGGAACTGAAGAGTATATTGGAGAAGCAATACGTTTCTGCAAAAATACGGGGTTTCTTTTTTCTATAACATTTTGGCTTATTCTATAAAGCAGAAGCCAACCCCGTTCAACAGCCTGTGTCATGACTAAAGCGCTCATATTGCAGCTTCTTATCAGTCTTACTCGCATGTCGTACAGTCTTACAGAGATCTTCCGTTACATTAAATGGTAATTGTGTTTTGCTAATACTCTTTTCTGCTCTGGCTTTTAATTACTAATTTGAAGAGTTTTACAAAGTCACATGTTTATTCTCTTTTTGTTCTGTGTTAGTTAGTTAGTTAGTTAATTTGGCTCAAAAGCAAATAGCAAGGCCATGTAGGGGGGACATGGAGTTAAGTACAGGGTGGTGTTCATGTAAAGAGTTCAGGCCACTTGAGGTCCAGGGAGGCTTTGAACAAAGCGGTCGTCGGCATCTTCACCATCTCGTCTGGCAGCTTGTTCCACGCATCCGTAACCCGGACGGAGAAAGCTCCTGTGTTTATCCTCCCAAGACACAGCAAAAAAGCAATGTCTAATAATTAAACCACCCGACGGTATTTCGCACATTTTCTCTCTACTCAATTTCCTTCGCATGTCTTGGATGGATGCAAGGCAATAGTAAATTAGCACCTTATTATTTTCAAGCAAATACCTAAATCATTCAGCCCTGCTGCGTTCCTATTAATCGAAAATTCAACACTGATTCTATCAGAGAATTTAGTTAAATGTACACTCGTTTATGAAATAAAGCAAGTCTTTCACATGAATCCGGTATATACCTCTTACAGTTGGACTGAACGATGGATATCTTTTTATTTATTATGTAATAGAAGACGGTAATAAACTTGAATTAAAATGTCAGCTTATGATGGCATGACAGATGCTATTAATAATATAGCCCATTATTTTTATATTGTCAGTAATTGCTTTAATTCTATCGCTTATCACTTTGCTGACAACTTGTGATAATCGCAAACTTAAATCTATTGACGCAAAAATTCGTCATTATATTGAGAATTAAGAATTAACACATAATTGCATGCTGTATCATTAAGTAAATCTTTTAATTCTTGAGATATACAAAAGTTTTATTTTATATATCTCATTTGGGAAAGCTTCTTCAATTCAATTTTATGTAGATTAATTAGCGAAAATACTTTGTAAATGATATACGTTTAAAACCTCGAGTTTAATCGAGGATTAAACAAAAGATACAACAGTTTGCATGTTTATAATTCCAAACTTATTTGGTTTTGCTTTCATGTTTGTATATCATTCTTAATCTACAATTCTTAAATTATTTGATTTCGAATTCATCATTTCATTCGAATTTAAATATCGGTTTCACCCTGTTCATCATCTTCATACTGTTCAAAGACATTTGAATTCTTTCTTATTGCACGTGAAACATCACAATAGAATTCCATCGGCTGGCTTTCCTCGATTTTAGCTCTTCGTGTTTTCTGTAGCGAGTAAATAATATGTGGAAATATACGATTTAAAAGTCTGTTATCAGCATATTGGGATAGAAATAATTTTCTTTAGCCCTTATTTATAAGTTGTTTATATATATATATATATATGTATATATATATACACATACATATATATATATATATTATATATATATATATATATATATATATATATATATATGTATATAATATATATATATATATATATATATATATACTGGAGTAAACACATAAATGTGAAACAAGGTGGAAAAAAGAGTACTGAAATACCAGAGGTAGAGTAATATGCTTTATTTAAAAGCAACAGAAATTTAACAAAAGCTGTTACTCGGAGTTTCACGTTCGCATTCGTCGGAGAAACAGCTTTTGTTAAATTTCTGCTGCTTTTAAATAAAGTATATATATATATATATTATATATTTGTGCATTATGTATGTAAGTTTATATACAGATATACATGTGTGTGTGTGTGTACATACACGTATATACTTACATACTTAGATACATACACATTCATACATACTAGCCACTCCGTTTCTTAACCTGTTCATATTCACTTCTCAGTGTCTACATATTCCTGCTTCTTCTCTCTGCTATCCAGTTCACTCACCTTCACAACCTCTCTCCTCCCTATCACTCATCTAGCATTCCATTTTGAGCATACTTTCAACTTAACCGTTCCTAAGAGGTGATCTGATCCTACAACTTCACCTCTCATTACATGCACATCCACCAGCCTCCCTTCCACTCGCTTATCAATAAATACATAATCCAGCAAGGCCTTCTCCGTTACTGTTCCTCCCCGCACCCTCCACCCTCCACCATGTGAACTTATTTTCTCCCATTTTTTAAAAAGACTATTCGCCACCACACACATTTCCATAGACATTTCCAACAACATCCTTTCACTCTCATTCCGATCAGGAACCTACTACATTTTCTACTTACTCATGTCCCACTCGCACATTCAAATCAACCAACACCACCACATAACCACTTTTCGCCACCCTATCCACACACTCTGTCAGTTCCCTCCAGACTCCTCTACTTCTTCCTCACTCATTTCACTCCCATTTCAACCAGGGTTGAAATCAGCAGTAATTTTTAATTCTCCTGTGCAGATATGTGTGCATAAGACTATTAAATTATTGCACAGGGGTTCCCCGAGCCAGTGGAATATTTCCTTGGGGTTCCGCTCCAGCAAAAAGTTTGAAAAGCACTGCCCTAGACCATACGCACTGAAAAACACCCACATCTTTCCTCCTCACCTCATCTTCATCTACATTAACCTTGAAAACACTTCCCTCCACTCCACCACACTCTCCTTCACACGCTCACTCACCAGTTATGCTACTTCCTCCCGAGCCCTTGTTCTCTCACTCCCGACACTCGTCCAGTTACATCACCAAACTGGTACTCTTGAAGACATGTTTCTCTCAGTGCAAGCACACCTATCCTTCTCCTCATCATCACACTCCCCGTCTCTCAACTCTTTACCTCACTTGTACTGCACCCACGCACACGACATGACCCTAGTACTAGGGCGAGATTAGGTGCTAACCCTCTCTCACCCCCTATTCTTTTTCCTGTTGTCTTTTTAGGAGCAGAAATTTCTACAGTCCCCCATATGTTTGTATGTGTGCATGTATGTGTTGATTTATTAATAGAGTGTCGTAAAATCTTGAATTATTCTATGCTTTATAATATGTATGCATTATTAATAGATCCTTTTCATTATGTATCTTTACTCTTGTTTTAATTGATCAACTGAGTACGAAGGTAGTAACTTAAGTGAATTTCTGACGTTTCGCAATGTATGAACACTAAACTGTTTCTTGTTTCATCCAATCAGGTTAATTTTACGGAGATGTACTTGCATAGCAAGTGATTTGATCTGAGATCGTGTGCTGAAACGAAAACAATTGCAGCGTGGAAGGTGTTTGTAAGCCATTTAAGAAACACACAAAAGCCGTTCGATTCACTTCAACATTTAAGTTTAATTTGTCAAAATATTTTCGTCCCACAAAATCTGTGCTGCATTTTCTAATTTTGTTGTTTTAGTAATACTATACAAAACATGAACTTACAGAATTATCTGTGTCTTTTAATTGAAAGAAAATCTTCAAGATTGATGTTATATATAAAACAACGTTTAGTATGGCAACCGTCAAGTTGAATCGATCATATCATTACCAACATTAAATATGGATGCTTGCTGGATTGCTGTTTATATGACATTGAATTTCATCACGTTTCTAGGCAGTGTGTTCGCTAGCAGAAGCAGACCAACTTAGTGATATCGCTATTAATGTCTTGTGACTTTGTTGACACTGTTATTTCACGGGAATGCTGATTTAAGGATTGCTTTCCGCCTTCACCTAAATAAAACAGAAATCTTTATATATAAAAGTCAAGTTGTGTGTCTGTCTCCTACGATTTAGATTCCTAACTACTCCCACATTTTGCGGTGCAGTTTAACCAAAACCGGGTATCTTACAGTCGTGATTCATATCGAGCCCTTCTGGGTATTAGCGTCTACGATGAGTCTACGATTAAAAAAAAAAATTGCCATCATTTTTTTCCATTTTAATGCATTTTTTCGCTATTCTATAAGGGAAGTAACTCTCTAAAAATGTCTACGATGAGTCAACGATTTAAAAAAAAAATTTACCATCATCTTTTTTCCATTTTTATTGCTATTTTTTGGCTATAACTCTCTAAAAATGCTTATATAATTATTTCCCTTACAAACCCGAGCAACGCCGGGTGATACTGCTAGTGGAATATAATGCTATAGTATTGCCATTAAATCATGAAACACTGAAATGTAGCGAGGTCGGTGATACGTGTTCTACTTTCAGTTGATATTGTGTTCTTTTTGTTTGCAATAACGTTATCTTTAATCACTGGGTGTTATTTGAGATTTACAGAAACTATCATGAACTCTTAATCCATGGCAAATAGGTCAGTGTCAATCGACGGTGTTTTATTGTTTTAGGAGTATTTACGTATCACAATGATTGATGTGGCAACCTGCATTCGTCTTTTGTGTCCACAGTAGCAAGGTCATCTTGCCAAACATACCTGTTGTTTGTAGACTCATAATTACTTAATTCTTGTAATGGCAAATTCATATAATTACGATTCCATTAATTTATCGGTATAAATGACATAAAACAGTGTTCCATTGTTTATACAGGAACAAAATAATAGACCTAGCTCTCTCTTATTCTCTCTGTCTCCCTTTCTCTCTCTCCCTCTCTCTCTCTCTCCCTCTCTTTCTCTTTTCTCTCTCTCTCTCTCTCATACACTCTCAAAACATCCAGATATGGAAATCCTTTGAATTTCAGGTATATCAGTAATCGTCAAAATATTTCTTTGTGTGACAAATGTAGTCTCTAAGTTCAACATTCCCTAGCTAATTGATCAATCATAAAGATATAGACAAACTAGTCGCAAAACGATAATAATCACGTCCATCCACTGCAGTACAGTGGGAAACAATTGAAGCATAACTGGGAAATTTAGATTTATGCATAGTTAAACAGTATCTACCAACGTATATCTCTTAACTTGCGGCAAGTTTAAGAAATGAGATAATGATTACTTAGTGTGCAAATCAATTCCAGCAATTATCTATAGTTCTCTCGTTGCTCTTCTCTTTCCGTCCACGCACTATTATAGCCAAGATTTTAACGACATCGTTCCGAATAGACTATTATTCTCCAATTTACAATAGAATGCAGACTTTCCGAATAGTTAAATTTTAAATAGAATTATTTAAGTCCGGAGAAATGTAGTGTGGTAGAACCAACAGAATGTTTGATAAATCAATTTTGACAATTTATACCACTATTCAACATAATGTATTCAAATCTTGTGAGTCTCACTATTTTTACTCCTCTGGGACTTCAAAACAATAGCCAATCAAAATCATTTCAATAAAATATATTTCTTCTCTAAAAAATTCATGACCTTACGTTAAAGTGAAACATAATAATATAAGACTCTATGTGAGTAACCAAGTCAATAAGACATTAAAGTAATCGTATTACTAAATTAAATCTCTCACAAATATGAATCGAATTGCTACCTTCTATTACAAATATACTCCATGTTCTGGTAAGCAGATTATTTCTCTGGTCACTTAGTTACCAGATTAAGTGAGACAGAGGCAGGGTTTTCTCTTATCTCGAACAAAACGGAGTAGATTGCTTAAAGCTGTCTTTCCTTGATGCCACGCAGATTGTTTAATATCCGCAAATACAAAGTATGTCTTCATAAGGTAGAATGTCCTTACTGAATAGGCGATTGCGACAGTTACGTATGGGTGCTTCCAATAAAAGTAGTGTGTTCCACTTCCAGTTATAGTGTGCGAAGCTGGAGTGATATTTTCTAAAGAGGAATAACTAACTTTATAATGATACATGGAAAATATAGTTGTGTAATTTATGTGTTCTTGAGAACTGCTTTTTGAACAAAAACTGGTAATAGAGAAACATTTCTTGAATATATTTGTAAAACACACCGTGTTGATACTTTACGGAAATTGTAAAGGTTTTTTTTCTTATGGAAGCAAGGAAAAGTACCTTTGTATGTTGCGTCAGTGTTATCTACCATTCAGCATTTGTTCCATAATGCCCTACAAATAAATAGTTCAACGCTTAGCGACACTGTAGGAACCATCCAAATACTAATTTTATCATGTCAGCCGTACTGACTACTATAAGTTACCTTTATATATATTTCTTCATAAAAAAGTCATCTTTATTACTTATCTCTGCCCTGTCTCTTAAATCGAGTGGTCATAAACGATCAAATGTACTTGTACGCACGAGTAATTTGGGGTAAAATAGATTAAGTCAAATGTTGTTGATACATATATTTGATCTCCACCTGATCTATGCTAAATGACCTTTACTTTCCTTTGTAAATCTATTTACCTTCACATATGCACACATGTGAGTATGTATATGTTATACTATATTTTTTCTTTCATTTGATTTCCATTCTATTTCATCATGCGGCCAGGTTTCAAACAGAGTCCTAAGGCAAGTATATATATATATTACATTGAGAGATAGTTCTTGAGAGGGTGAGCGGTTGATATCAGTATAATGGCTTGAAAATCGTAGATTATTAGTTTCCTTGAAATACCAAATACCAAAAAGGATCAGTAAAGATTTCATTACTAAATCGGTTGAATTCATCCTACATAATAACTTCTTCATGTTTGACAATACATTTTACCGTTAAAAATCCGGAATTGCTATGGGTACAAGGGCAGCACCAGTCATTGCGAACCTAACAATGGGCTACCTGGAAATAATTATTTACCAGGAATCTT